>NC_054701.1:19766953-20069453 GCF_016097555.1 Gigantopelta aegis | reverse complement strand
AGCATGTTTTCTTTACGAATGTTAAACCATCTACCTCTTTCTAGCGGTAATCTTAAATTTGCAATTAATTATCCATTTTCTATTTTGGTACGAAAATCTCGTCAAATAGGTTTCGAAGTAAACTTCCATTTTGAGTAATGTATAAAATTGGACCCCAGAAGAGTTTGTAATATCCGTAAAACCACCGTTGTATGAACTGATCGCAGCGTTTTTGTTTTAATTCTTGTTTATAAGATTTGAAATCGATATATTGATTAGTCTAGATGAATCCAATTCCCGTGTTATCAAAAACGCTTTTTGTGAATTTCAAAAACTCTTGACATATTTTATGATCCCGACTGAATGCACGTGACAAACAGCATGCAGGGTCGATCTTAGAATTTTAAAAATCCGCATTATCCATCTCATGTAGATTAATTTTCCCCATACGATCTAAAACCCACAGATATTCGAATAGTTGAAAATACTATTCGAACATTTCGAATATTCGGACCGAACACGAATTTTCAATTTAATATTATTTTTTAAACTAGTAAAATCAATAGCCTTCTGAAAGTCTTCAGTTGATACCAGGCGTAGTAACTATTGTAACATATTAAAGTGAGAAACGTCTCTTTTATGCGATTAACAAGAAACGCCATCAGAGTTCAACCAAACCTAGCAGAAACAACGTTCGCTAGACGGGTTTATGCGCTTTATGTTAAACCGAATGACTATACAGGGAACTAGTCAAACTGTTAATGTCGCTCGATGTAGCTAAACACGGGATTGGGTACCTATTTCATAGCTTTAAATACTAATAGCTTTCAAACCTGCTGTCTTGACACCCACCTTTTTCTGCCCTGGACAGGAGATCTGGTAAAAACCAGAATTCGTACCCAGGATGGACGTTGTTGAACCTTTAGTGGATATGGGCACGTTAAAGGAGTTTTCCTTCTCCATCCTACCCACCTCCACCATGAAGGCTATGCGTCCGGGATGGGTTGGTAGGTGGGTAATTTCTGGCATGCTTCCATTAGAGAACTGTTCAAGCACGCCTGTCGTGGACACAAACTCTGATTTCGCCAACGAGTTCTGTGCAAGACAGAGACGTTCAGGATGGTTTAATCGTTACCTGTCGGAGACGTTCACATTCACTCTATGTGGGAAGGAAGAAAGAAGAATTGTTTCACTTAAAGTGACAGACACGTGTTTATAAACACTACGACGTATTTTTCACTATTAGAGCCATTTTTGATAATTTGATAAGTTACTTACATTTTATTATTTAAAATGTCCATTTTAGTACACCCGAAGTGTCTTTGGTCATCTTGGTGTTTGTATTACCCAGAAATACATTTTTTATAGTTCCAAAACATGCACGTACTTCTGAGAAATAACGGTTACAGAGACGAGTTCTAGTCTGTTTTAAAGGGTTTATTCCCCCATTTCATCATCACAGCCTTGTATCACTCTACTGTAGCTTTATCCATGTATTACAGGTTCGTAGATTTAAACTTAGTGTCCACTTTCACGGTTTGAAACTAGGGTATGCGACTTTAACGACGCACAACGCATTAGTAATTACGGTTATATGGCTTAGGAAACATGGTTAAGAACCACACAGATAATGAGAGAAAGAAAGAAAAAAATGTTTTAATTAACGACGCACTCAACACATTTTATTTACAAATTATATGGCGTCAGACATATGGTTAAGGACCACACAGATTTTGAGAGGAAACGCTATCGCCATTACATGGACTACTCTTTCCGATTAGCAGCAAGGGATCTATTATTTGCGCTTCCCACAGGCAGGATAGCACAAACCATGGCCTTTGTTGAACCAGTTATCGATCACTGGTCGGTGCAAGTAGTTTACACCTACCCATTGAGCCTTGCGGAGCACTCACTTAGGGTTTGGAGTCGGTATCTGGATTACAAATCCCATGCCTTGAAGATAATGAGAGAGGAAACCCGTTGTCGCTACGCAATGGGCTAGGCTACTCTTTCCAATTAGCAGCAAGAATATTTTATATCTTGTTTTCCCACAGACAGGATAGTACATATCACGGCCTTTGTTACACCAGTTGTGGTGCATTGGCTAGAATGAGAAATAGATCAATGGGCCCACCGAAGGGGATCGATCCTAGACCGACTGCGCATCAGCCGTGCTGTGCTCTATGTGGGAGTCAGCAATGAAATACAGTCTCGAACCTACCAGCCCAATTCCTCGCTGGTAATTCCAATATGAGAGGCTTAAGCCTTGAACTACGCTCAGATACAGTTTGGTTTACAATGAACAGTCGACCATGTCAGAGACGGTAACAGGCCTTGGTGGTGTAATAGTCAAGTCATCGGACTTAAGGCTGGTAGGTACAGGGTTCGCATCCCGGCACTGGCTCCCACTCAGAGCTAGTTTTAAAGACTCGATGGATAGGTGTACGGTCACTACACCGATTTCTTTAACTAACCGACTATCCAGGAGACAGACAACCCAGATAGCTGATGTGTGTGTGCCCAGGACAGCGTGCTTGAACCTTAATTGGATTAAAAATAAGAAAATAGATATAAATGAATGTATTGGAAACGAGTCCACATCTGAAATCATTTAGTTCCAACCAGCTTTGGTCGGAGATCGAAACTGAATGGTTCGTGTGAAATCCAAAGTTCACTTGATCCCTCCTCAAACTGAATTGGAACCACGAATCTGAGTTGAATTGTCAACGAGAAACTGGAGTTAATGTCGATGGCTTAACCACTACTATTATATTGCTGATTGGCCTTCTTTACACTGCACGGTAATCGGTTCATCAAATCATACCATCCGACTCATGATTACCGATCAGTTGAAACTAGATTATAATGACTTAAAAAACACGACTTCTGGTTATGTTGTTGCTGCAAAAGAATATCGCAAGTTATAACTAAAATGTAACAAATGGATTATTTGAAGTCATATTAGTTTATAGAGAGGGGCGGGACGTAGCCCAGTGGTAAAGCGCACGCGTGATGCGCGGTCGGTCTAGGATCGATACCGTCGGTGGGCCCGTTGGGCAATTTCTCGTTCCAGCCAGTGCACTACGACTGGTATATCAAAGGCCATGGTATGTGTTATTCTGTCTGTGGGATGGTACATATAAAAGATTCCTTGCTTCTACTAAAAAACAAAATGTAGCGGTTTTCCACTCTATGACTGTATCAAAATGATCATATGTTTGGCATCCAATAGCCGATGATTAATAAATCAATGTGCTCTAGTGGTGTCGTTAAACAAAATAAACCTTTAGTTTATTGAAAAATAAGGAGTAGAAAAATGTTGGATGCATGTGCGTGTTGCACATGCATGCATACATACATGTGTGTTTGCTCATGTATGTATGTGTACGTATTCATGCATGTATGTGTACGTATTCGTGTATGTATACGTATGTGTATGTGTACGTACATGTGTATGTGTGTGTGTATTTTATGTGTATGTGTATGAGTATGTGTATGTGTAAGTGTGCGCGCGTAGGAATATGTATGCTATTGTGTGTATACGTTTATGTATGTGTATGTACATGTGTGTGTGTGTGTGTGTGTGTGTGTGTGTGTGTGTGTGCATGGGTGTGTGCGTGTGTGTGTGTGTGTGTGTGCATGGGTGTGTGCGTGCGCTTGTGTATATATGCGTTCATGTGCATGTGTATGTTCGTGTGTACGTGTATGAGTATGTGTGCAGATTTATTACTTATCGTTTATGCATATGTACGCGAGAGGGTGTGCTTTACATTTTACATATTTATATAATCAAATAGTAGCAGTATATATTAATCAGCTTTAAAGTAGGGCGGATCTAGAGAAGGGGGTAGGAGGTCCTCGTCTTAAGCTTTATATTTTAATTACATTTCTAACGGAAGGACATTAAATGGTAGATCTAGCGATCTCTGATATTGCGAGAAACGTCTAATATAACCGTAGACCTTTGAAAAGACAATAGAGGTTGTTATAATGGTGTTCTTTTACAATTTCATTGTGGCCTTTTCGTTCTGGACCCCCCCCCCCCCCACCACCACCACCACCACCACCAGAAAGGCTAGATCCGCCCCATTTTAAACACCTTTAAAGGGACATTCCTGAGTTTGCTGCAATTTTTAAGATGTTATCGACTAACAGAGACTTTTTAACGATTGTAATTACATATCAAATATATTTCTGTGCAAAAAATATTAGTGGCTGTATATTAATATTATATATTGATCGTTCTAATATTTGTACTAGGCGAAATTTCATTTTATTTCCACAAAAAAAATGTTGTTCGTACGTACGAAATTATTTGAAGACAAAATCCAGTTTGGGCTTCTTACAAATATTAAGACGACCAGAAACACATTGAATATACAGACACTGATATTCTAAACCAGAAAATATATTGAATATGTAAGTTTAATCATAGAAATATTTTATTAGTCGGCAACATCTTACAATGCAGCAAACTATATCCCTTTAAAACAGTCGATTCCGGTTGTTTGTGTATAAATGAGAGAGAGAGAGAGCTTGAAAAGTAACGCGTCTACTTGCACATTAACCATGGCCGGACTAATTACTCAAGTCGGTATTCCATCAACTGTCAATTAGCGAGGCTTGAAATCAGGCAGCGCACATCGATGGCAGCTGGCTAACTCGTCTCCGTTCACAAGTGTCAATCATCTATTCGATTGGGAGGGGGGCAGTCATTATTACATACATATACTAGAACTAGGGGTGGGGTCATCTGGCGATATCGTAATACTTAGCAATATTTAAAAAATATGCATGTTTATGAAGGAGTCGGTACTATATCAGAGTTATAAAAGTTTACCAATTATTGGTAGACCACGTATTAGATAAAATAGGGGTGGTTATATATATATGAGTATAATGCAGTGTCCGTTGTGAGAATACTTACGGTAATTAACACTGAAAACGTAATATTAATATCGGATTATAGATTAGTATTTAAAATTTAACATAAAAATAAATTCTTGTTTCAAACATACAGACATTAGGGAGCGAGACTTCATTCATTCATTTCAACTTATGTTTGTCCTTATATCCAAATAAAGTTGAAGCACGCTGTCCTGGGCACACACACTCAGCCATCTGGGCTGTCTGTCCAGGACAGTGGGTAGTAGTTAGTTAGTGGTTAGTCAGTGGTTAGTGTGAGAGAAGTCGGTGTAGTGGCCTTACACCTACCCATTGAGTCGTTAAAACTCGCTCTGGGTGGGAACCGGTACCGGGCTGCGAACCCAGTACCTACCAACCTAATGTCTGATGGCTTATCCACGACACCACCAAAGCTGGTGGAGCGAGAGTGCACTCCCAGCACCTTTTGTTTGGAAAACGTATCCTTCAGTACTGCTTATCATTTGAGCATTTTCGTCACATTGATATCCAATTACCCACGCATTTTTGTGCGCTGCAGTCTCGTTAAACATTGATTTTGTTTATATTCACTACTGCTTAAACAATAAAGATACCGATTCTAGTTATTATTAGCGGAACGGGGCCCAGGTGTATATGATTGACTATTATAAATATAATTACATAGATAATAACTAGTTAATGACGTAGATTCTAAGATTATCGGATTTATCTTGTTAAGGTAAGTATGAGAAATTTCCCATTCGGCCTGATAAAGCCGATATTCTACGTCATTAACTAGTTATTATTTTTATTGCCCATTCGACCTGAATAGGATAAAGCCGATATTCTACGTCATTAACTAGTTAATATTTTTATTTCCCATTCGACCTGAATAGGATAAAGCCGATATTCTACGTCATTAACTAGTTATTATATTTATTTCCGATTCGACCTGAATAGATATATTTGGCTAACGTAATGTGATGGAATCCTTTCAATTTCATCCAAAGCTTGTATTACAATATTTACATGATACTGACTTTTATTCTAAATTTTAATTTTATCTCTCTGTGAAATTTGTATTTTTGCACAGTTGTTTACACTGTGTTTTAATTTAACTGTTGAATTTTTATATTTGTTTGCCTTTACCATAGTTTGACACCCAATGGCCGATGCATTTTTCGTGCTGGGGTGTCGTTAAACATTCATTCATCCATTCATTCATTTGAACAGGATAAAGCTGATATCCTGCGTCATTAACTTGTTATTATTTTTATCCTGCAATCCATCAAACAAGGGGGAAAATATTATTTCTACGATGACCGTAGAGGTCAAATGAACGATTTTGTAATGGCTCTATGCATATGACGTAAAACTTTGTGACTTCAAAATGGGCCAGTAGAAACAGTTGTTGCAGGATAAAGTTAATTACACATTACTTACAACTCTGCTTACATTATCATTCGTTTGTGTTTCTGGGCGTCTTCATCTGTAGCTAGGGTCATTGGTGTTTACAATGTAACGAATCAGGATTGTTGTTTTTTGTTGTTGTTTTTTTTGTTTTGTTTTTTTTTTAAACGTAGCCGTAACCCCCACTCCTGATTTATTAATTTTTAGATCCGCCCCTATATATGCGAGTCGCACGTTTCCGGGTAGAGACGATCATTGGTGCAAAGAACTAAAAGCATGTGTATATTAATGTACTCTTGAGTGTTCTCTTTTGTTTATCAGAGACGACGAAAAAAGCTTCATCTAAGAGCTTGTCCATTTTTTACAACACCAGCCTGTACTTCTAGTTTGTTCATGCATTATGTTTTTGTCTAGCAACGTAATAACCACTTGTTATCATACAAACCTGCACTTCCAGTTTGTTTATGCAGTATGCTTTTGTCTAGCAACGTACTTAGTGTGGGTGGGGGAGAAAGATAGTTGCACGAAAAGTGCACTTGTAATCTTACTGTCAATTTAACTCCCTCCTACAACCACCCCTAGTTGTTTAGACTAGGTACGGCCCTGTATTAATTAATCAAATTTAATTGAAACCAGACCTCGCCTGCCGTCGTTAGTAGATATGTCGCGAGCCAACACGATTCTGTGTCGTCGTGATGTATGCACGTCAGTGTTGAGTTGATTTGTCCAACGAAAAGTGATCTGGAAACGGAATACGGAGTTTTCTAAGATTTACTCACACTTCAGTTAGTACCAGATTTGATTTGTCCAACGAAAGGTGATTTGGAAACGGAATCCGGAGTTTTCTAAGATTTGCGCACACTTCAGTCAATATCAAATTTGATTTGTCCAACGAAAGGTGATCTGGAAACAGAATACGGAATTTTCTAAGATTTACTCACACTTCAGTCAATACCAGATTTGATTTGTCCAACGAAAGGTGATTTAAAAACAGGATACGAACTTGTCTAAGATCTGCTCACACTTCAGTCAACACCAGACTCTCTGGCTTAGTGGAAGGTACTGTGTTCGCGTTCCACTTGGAAAAATAATGATATTTTCTTTCCAATATAGGCTCAAACTCAAAATGGTTCTGTTTATTGGGGTGTATATATTTGTGATATCCTAACAACAGCAAACATGTCTTTGTATCTGTTACATATACTAGCGATTGAAATAATAATAATAATAATAATAATAATAATAATAATAATAATAATAATAATAAAACTGTATAACTTAACATCGGCCACCTGCATTAATCATTGTTAAGACGCCACATTTTTGTTCTTTCAAATTATCTAATATAGTATAAACCGAAATGTATATAAAAGATCGCTTGCTACTAATGGAAAGATGTAGCGGGTTTCCTCTCTAAGATAAATATAAAAATTGCCAAATTTTCGACATCCAATAGCCGATTATTAATAAATCAATGTTTTCTAGTGGTGTCGTTAAACAAAACAAACTTTATCCTTACTGTTTCGTTTCAGCAGGCGCTGTTAGTCTCGATAATGAAATCCCTTGTCTGCAGCTGGTTGCTGGGGCTGATCGAGACTCTATTGGTGGTGGGCAGCCTCGACTACAACTACCACGACCACGACTTCATAGAGCAGTTTCTCACCAACATCACGCGACGTCATCCCGACATCACGCGTTTACACAGCATCGGCAAATCTGTGGATGGTGTGTATTCTCTATAGACTACTCGTTCCAGCCAGTGCACCACGACTGGTATATCAAAGGCCGTGGGATGGTGCATATAAAATATCTCTTGCTACTAATGGAAAAAAATGTAGCGGGTTTCCTCTCTAAGACTATATGTCAAAATTACTAAACGTTTGACATCCAATAGCCGATGATTAATAAAACCAATGTGCTTTAGTGGTGTCGTTAAACAAAACAAATTTTAAACTATAGACTTTAATTCAATTAGTAATTGTTTACCTTGTTTAAGAAACATAATAATAATATTGTACATTTCATTTTTTAAAGTTTTTTTAAAAGTTTATAGTGTGTATTGTGTGAACTGAAAACAAAGACACCTCTACAAAATACAAAATAACATTTTAACAATTATATGCCACGCCCCAGTTTTACGAAGCGATCTTAAAAGCTTAGCGCTAAAATCACTTAAATGCGTAACAACGTAAGACGATTTTAGCGCTAAGATCGCTTCGTTTCATTTCAACTTATGTTCGTGCTTATATCCAAGTTAGGTTTAAGCATGCTGTCCTGGGCACACACAGCTATCTGGACTGTCTGTCCAGGAGAGTGGGTTAGTTGTTATTAGTTAGTGAGAAAGAAGAGGGTGTATTGGTCTTATACCTACCCATTGAGTTGTTAAAACTCGCTCTGGGTGGGAGCTGGTACCGGGATGCGAACCCAGTATCTACCAGCCTTATGTCCGATGGCTTAAAAACGACACCACGAAGGTCGGTCTAAGATCGCTTCGTACAATGAGATTCTGGCCCTGTGCTTCTAAAAAAAACCATTTGAGTTTAGACTCGAGACAGGCGTGCGCTACAACAGCTTGCTTCTGAATGTGCACGTAAAACCCTGACCTGGTATGCGTGTGACGTCATTATAGGTTGGAGTCTGAACAATATAGCCGTTATGCAAATCGTATCTCTGTATAAGACACGTTACAATGAAAGGGGTGATTTGATAACGTTGTATTTGCTCCCACGAATGACTGCCAGGTGATTCGGCCAATTCAGTGGGGTTTTCCCCATCACAAATAATACCAAAGACCGTTTGATGGGCTTTTAAAAGATCGCTTGCTGGTTTCTTCTCTTATACTGTAGACCAAGTGTCGAAATACTGTAAGTATTAAACACCAAATAGCGATAGTGTAAAATTTAATGTGGGAGCTGTTATAAATGCAATCACTTGTAACGCTACCTTAATGTTGTCACTATTCCATTGCCAGGTGCTAACTTGTGGGTGATTGTCATTGGTGAAAATGCGTCTGATCACGTGACGCTAAGACCACACGTAAAATACATAGCGAATATGCACGGAAACGAGGTAAGCAAACAGCATACAAACTTATTGGTAACTAGTTGCTTTTCTTGTTTTATTCTGTGTATGTTATATACAATGTATATATATATATATTCATAAATTGTTCGTCTCTATAAAGGATAGTTATGGTTATGCTAGACTCAAACTACCAACTGCCAGCAGAAAGTTGGCCAACTTTGTGCTGTGACGACTTGTACGACGTTCTTTTTGCTAGTCTGGGCGCTCTTACAACTCGATTCTCGTCGTATAACCTATTGGTTGTTGATCTCAGAGCACCCGTCACAAGTCTGGAGTTGGGCAAATTACAACGCAACCGTCGTGTTGGCCAACTTTCTGCTGACAGTTGGTAGTCTGAACCTAGCATTACTCTCATTATACTAGTATTAAAGAACTGCAGTCTGTGTTACAGTAGAAGAATCACCTCGAAGAACCGTTGACCACATTATGACTTTTCGAACAATATTTGTTTCCACCCCAACCACTACTCTACGACTGGTATATCAAAAGCCTGCTGTATTTATGTTACTGTCTGTAGAAAATACGTCAACGGTAACGTTTAGTTTATGGGGGCAGCACGTTACCTCTCTCACACTCTAGAGCTGCGAGTGGAAATAACTACGTTAATTACGCGCCAAGTGGCGGCATGTGTGGATAGTTTCACTTCTTGATACATGTCACACTTTCTCTGCCGCCAGCTGCGTTATCTCAAACTAGCTAGCCACGTCCCAGGGGAACTCATTAATCAAAAACATAGGCAGACGGGCTCTCATTTTCATAGGGATGGGGAGTAGCAATGGCGTAGCCAGCATGAGGCGCTTGCCTCGTCTGGAATTTCTCCAGATTTATTTTATTTTTCCCATGACACTGATATTTATTTTACAAGTCTGGGTTTGCCTCGGCGTTTTTTCCTCTCTGGCTAAGCCCCAGAGTGGGGTAGGGTGGTGGTGGTAGAGGATAGGGGGTAGGGGTGGGGATATTTACCCGGATTAAATGAAAAATCCTGAATCTGGATAACATGATACATTCATATTAGCATTACTGCCAAACAGCTATATATAGGGTTTGAAACGCTTCACTGCGTATTTTTGCATGGATCACAACTAACATTGTGAGTAGAATGATGAAAATGCATGGTTGAAAAGGTTTCAGGACAGCTCATGTTGCTGGAATGCCTCTATTGTTATTGACCCGAATTTGAAGATTTGCTCCAGCTCGGATGAGGGGGGGGGGGGGGGGGGGGGGGGGGGCGAGGGCAAATATACTTGTGTTGTTGATTAGTTGGTTAACATATTCTAGGTATGTGTAAAAATTGATGTGCTAGTCAAAACATCTTAGAAACAGTTCAATGACCATAACTGATACACACATTAGATTTAGTAAATCACAGATTTTGTCTTACACAGTTTGAGGTCAACAACTCCCTCTTGACAGATGGGCCACATTAATCACCGATGATGACCGCTTATGTAGGTTATCCCGGTGAATGATCGACAGCGAGCTTTGGCTTATACAATGAATGTATGGTCATTTGGTCATGCATAAACGTATGTGTCTGCACCACACACATACGCACGAAGATTATTATACAGAAAGGAATAAAATAGATATCATAGGCGTAGGAAGGTGCCACAAAATGGAGGGGGGAGGAGGGGGCACTGAACTGAACTTTTTTAGTTTACATTCAGGCCGTAGTCTACGACATTTGAGGACATTTTTACATAAAACAACAATTAATACATTGTGACAAGATGGTGAAAGTACAGTTACGTACATAAATACCAAAACATACAGAAAATCAGCCAGAGGGTTTGAAAATATTCATAACTAAGTACAAAATATAGAAAGTTTTCTAAGGACACCAGCTTTCTTAGAATTAAATAATTTATAAAATTTATATATATTTAGTTTTGACTGACAGAAAGTGGGTAAATAGCGATTTTCTTTCATTCTTAGAAAACATAGGCCTACATGTACATATAATGAAACTCATCTCCGATGTCATAATTTTTACATAATGGACATATTCGATTGTTTAGTAATATATTTTTCCATCTGCCCATTTCAATAGGAAGATTAAGATTTGAAAATCTGAATCGTACTAATGGGCAATAGTGTTTTTTCTCTATATGTGTCAGATATGTCTCAAATGCAACAGTATTTTCTAATAATTTATAATTTGAAGCTTTGGATGAATTATTAACGTGCGTATACCAAGTATTGATCAGTAAGCCTTGTGGAAATAGATCTGTTCAACAAGGAACAACTAGTAATACCGTTGCACTGTGAGGACCATATATATATATATATATATATATATATATATATATATATATATATATATATATATATATATATGATATGTACAACCAACATCATCTAAAATTGATTTCTACATTGTTTACATCATTTAGTAATAATTTCTATACTAGTAATGATAACTTGGACTGTTTTCCAGTGATTAATCGATACTAGAAATAAATCATTTCTAATTTCTAATATGTTATCCATATATGTACAATGGTGTAGATTTCCTCACAGGTAATAACAATGTTAAAAACTGGTTACATAGTTTTTCCACTGATGACAGCGTTATTTTTGGTTACATGTGGTTGTTGACATATGTACGTGTGTTAAAAATTTCAAGACATACTACTGGCTGTTCCTAGGTGATGACCAGGTCGCCAATGCCATACAACCAATGCAAAATTACACGATGGAAATCGATTAGACTGTGACGTATAGTTAATATGACATCCATGTGTCTGTGACGCGTAAGTGCAACGGCTGTAAATAATTTTAGTCGAAAAAGATGTTAAAACTTGCTTAAAAGTTGTAAGAAATACGTAATCGATTATTTCGTAAAAATAGATATTTAAGAAATAAGAAAATCGCACCAAAATGGCGAGTGACGGACCCTTGTATCTTTTATATAGTAGAGATCGAAATGTTTAGTATATGTAAATACACGTTAAGTGGCAATAAATTTGTCATGTATGAAGAGAGCATGTGCAAAATATTGCGGAAATATATCAAATTTACCGATATACAACATCATTCATTTATACTAATCTCTGTCAAGTGCCTGTGAGATTAAGGTAAAATATGACGTAATAAACCATTTTGAAGTACACTGAAAAATGCTTCATAATGAAATTGTAAAGATTTTTTCTGCAATTCGACCACCAAAGGAGTCTTGCAGGTTATTATGAGTTATGTCTCACACAGAATACACGTGTGAAACGTTACTATTTGCACGCTGTTGCGATTTAGCTCGGACCTGGAACCGAGGAGCGTTCGCACTGCGACATTTAGACCGCGTTCACACTAGCATATGACGTAATGAAACATTTTGAAGTACACTGAAGAATGCTTCGTAATGAAATTGTAAAGACTTTTCTGCGCCTTTGGTGGTCGAATTGCCAACAAAGGAGTCTTGTTGATTATTCTGAGTTATGTTACTGTGGTAAAGGACAACACCACCTATCGCTGTACCACGCAATTACGATTTAGTTCGGGCCTGGAACCGAGGAGCGTTCACACAGCGACATTTAGACCGAACTAACATTCAGTGTGAACGCGGTATATATGTTCAAAACTGTTATAGTACGCTACTGACGTCACGAGTCATCTTTTGCATCTGCAAGCTGGTAACAGTTGCGGTTCCTGAAATTGACACCATTCCACATCACTTTTATTGAATATGACTTAATGTTATTTTAAACGCCGATTTCGAAGCGAATACAACCATTTTTAACGTTTGTTTAGAATCATAGTTTGCTCGCTCGGGGAATAAATTCCCAAAGTCGTTTCATAAATTCCATATATCATTCCCACTCATGCAATACTATATATATAATATATATATATATATATATATATATATATATATATATATATATGCACTCATTTAGACCCGTTTGAATTCCATGGACTATTTGCACATTATTTCCAGGTGATCGGCAGGGAGATTCTGCTGCATTTTGCCGAGTTCCTCGTCGACAAGTTTGGCGTGAATCGGACGATCACAGACTTCCTGAAGAGCACCACAGTCCACATCATGCCGACCATGAACCCGGATGGATTCGCCGACTCAACAGAAGGAGACTGCTACAGTGTCGTTGGCAGGTGATTAAACTTCCAACGAATCCGGATGGATCGTGGAACTGATACCTGCAGTCCAAATCAGGCTGAGTTTCCACTATATACGCATATTTATATATAAAAATAACCTTTAGTTTTGTTTAACGACACCACTAGAGCACATTGATTTATTCATCATCGGCTATTTGAAAGTTTGTTTTGTTTAACGACACCACTGGAGCACATTGATTAATTAATCATCGGCTAATATAGGCGCGGACTCAGGAATGGGTTTGCAATGTTGTGTATTCTGTAATATATATTGTTTCACAAAAAGAATAGGGGTGGGGTCCGGGCTCCTTGGGACCCCGCCTTAATCCGCGCCTGGCTATTGGATGTCAAACATTTGGTAATTGTGATTCGTAGTTATCAGAGGAATCCCGCTACATTTTTCCTAATGCAGCAAGGGATCTTTTATATGCATTTTCCCACAGGCAGAACAGCATATACCACAGCCTTTGACCAGTTGTAGTGCACTGGTTGGAACGAGAAAAAATCCAATCAGTTGAATGGGTGCACTGAGCTGGTTCGATCCTGCCACGTAAGTACCTCGGGCGAGCACTCAACCAACTGAGCTAAATCCCGACCCCAACTATTTGAAGTCAAACATTTGATAAATTACACATATAGAGATGAAACCTGCTACATTTTTTCCATTAGTAGCAATGTACTTTTTTATTTGCACCTACCGCGGCATTTGATATACCAGTCGTGGTGCACTGACTGGAACGAGAAATAGCCCAATGGGCCTACCGAAGGGGATCGACCCTAAACCGACCGCGCATCAGGCGAGCGCTTTACCATTGGGCCAACCCCTGCCCTAAAATGTATAACGTGGGCACTCAGGCTCAGAGTTGGACATTTGGTGAAACTATTTTGAGTCCATCAGTAAAGCTTTAGTGACTATATTCCAGACCGCGTGCTTATAAAACTTCTTACTTTAGACTCAATCTTTTAATACATTTCGCCCATTCAAACAGCATGTAGAATTATAAATGGAATCTGAGTTTTTACATGGCGTTATTACGTTCGTTGTGTTTTTCAAATAGATACAATCGACGAAATTTTGATCTGAACCGAAACTTTCCCGACTTTTACAACAAGAACAACCAGGTTATCCAACCAGAGACGCAGGCAGTGATCACGTGGCTTCATCAACAGCAGTTCGTACTTTCCGCCAACTTTCACGGAGGTTCACTCGTCGCTAACTATCCATATGACAACTATAAAGGTGAGGTCTGGCGTGTTATTAAAATGTGTAGTTATGTAAAACAGGTCGTACTTAGTTTGAAATAACTGTTGATGCAGTGAAAAAAAGTAATTATTTTAACGCCCGTGCTTGAAAAATATACTAAACATGATTTTCGTCATTACTGCACTATAATTAAATTTTGTCCGTAGTGCATAATACGCTTTGTGTAAATGTGGATTTATATAATAGTATAAAAAAAAGTTTGAGCTTATTGATATATTAATCATCGGGTATTGGATGTCAAGCATTTTGTAATTCTGACTTTCTTGGAGAGGAAACCCGCTACATGTTTGCCACTAGTAGTAAGGGAACTTTTATATGCACTATCCCACAGACAGGCTAGCACATACCACGGGCTTTGATATATCAGTCGTAGTGCACTGGATGGAACGAAAAATTAAAATGGAAAAGTGCTCTGTGAATCAGGAATATAAGCGCGGACATCAAATTAAAGTGAATGAAATATAGGATGACTGCCATTCTCACGAACATTTTGTATGGTTTTGACACATTTTATATAACTTTCTTTACACTGATCGCATATTTTATGTACTCTTCAAAAAAAGTAGGGAAACCTGAAATATTAATGTTAATATCAACTATTAGACCGAACATACGTTTTGGCCACAGACATCCTAGTAAAGAACGTTCAGGTCTGTTTATGAATACACCTAAACATATTCCATAGTTTGCACTTGCATCACGCAGTTGCCCCGACAACGTGCGTGGTGTGTCATTCTCGATTTTGACAATTTCCAGGAAGGTCGATTAATCACTGTGGAACATTATTTCTATTAATCTTTTTCATTCTGTTGATCATACAGTTGTTATTGTTTTGTTTTTAGTCATGTTTATTGTTTGAATTTGCGATTTACTGATAAAAAAAACGTCAACTTTCAAATTTCACTTCTGACCCCAATCGTCCTTCAAGATCTTTGGTGGTCATAAAATCTACTGTAATACTGAACTACCGGTTGTAATGTTTGCCTAATTAATTCACTATTATCACATAACCATTCCCCACAGCTAATATACCTTACAATTTTGGCAATTGTAAATTCTTATTAGGGATCTACTTTTTTTAAAGATAATATATAGAAAACTAAGTTTGTTGTCTTTAACGATACCTTATTAATAATATCATCCTGTCAGCATATGTTTTCTCTCTGCTATGTATATAGTTTAAAAACAAAAATAAGAATTTAACCGGACTATTTAAGCAAGTGTATTTCGATAAGACTTTTCAGAAAAATACTCTTGAGTTTCCCTACTTTTTTGAAGAGTATAGTAACAGTTAATTTCCATTGATATATATTAAACACACTAATGTCTATTCGTCTATTTAACAGATAGTAGAAACCCAGCATCTTCCAAGACCCCGGATGACAAAGTCTTCCAACATCTGTCCTTGGCATATTCGAAAACACATCCCACAATGCACTTGGGTTTGAGGTGCTTTAACTCAAGTGACGAGAACTCTTTTAAAGATGGCATCACCAATGGAGCTGACTGGTATGCTTTGATAGGTGAGAAACAAACCAACAAAGAAAGAACGATATGTTTTTATGTTATCCTTTGTTTGACTACGTAATCAAATACATTTTGGTTTATAGACATGACATGACATGTGGTTAAGGGGCGCACAAATAATTACAGAGGAAACTCACTGCTGCCACTTCAGGGGCTACTATTTTTTATTAGCAGCAAGGGATATTTTATATGCAGCATCCCACAGACAGGATAGTACATACCTCGGTCCTTGTTACATCAGTTGTGTGGCTGGAATAAATAGCCTAATGGGCCACCGATGGGGAGATCGGTCGCGCACCAGATGAACGCTGTACCACTGGTTTTCGTTCTGCCCAGAACGACGTACTGAGTCATCATTAGCCAAACGTAGCCCAGTGGTAAAGCGCTCGCTTGATGTGCGGTCAGTCTAGGATTAATCCCCGTCAGTGGACCCATTGGGCTATTTCTCGTTCCAGCCAGTGCACCACGACTGGTCTATCAAAGGCCGTGGTATGTACTACCCTGTCTGTGGGATGGTGCATATAAAAGATCCCTTGCTACTAATCAAAAAGAGTAGCCCATGAAATGGCGACATCGGGTTTCCTCTCTCAATATCTGTGTGGTCCTTAACCATATGTTTGACGCCATATAACCGTAAATACAATGTGCTGAGTGCATCGTTAAATAAAATATTTCACATTAGCCAGACATGCCTTTCCTTTTCCTCATCAAAACTGTACGAGAATGGTCAGAGAAAGAACAGGGTTCCCAAGATAGCGATAGCAAAGACTTCACGACTTTAGAACTTGACTTGAGTTCTACTGTATTTACGTGCCTATATCCTTTCAAGGTTCAAGCACGTCCATCCCATGCAAACTCTTTGACAAGGCCAATGGTTGGCCTTGGGACTATCAGAAATTAGATATTGGAAACAGAAAGTATTTCAAACATACATATTTTTGTTTCTTAACAGTATCTGTTATTGTTTTAATATGGAGGAAGGAAGGAAAAGGTTTTATTTAACGCACTCAACACATTTTATTTACGGTTATGTGGCGTCGGATATATGGTTAAGGACCACTCAGACCACTCAGATATTGAGAGAGGAAACCCACTGTCACTTCATGGGCTACTCTTTACGATTAGCAGCATGGGATCTTTTATATGCGCCATCCCACAAACAGGATAGTACATACCACGGCCTTTGTTACTCCAGTTGTGGAGCACTGGCTGGAACGAGAAATAGCCCAATGGGCCCACCGACGGGGATCGATTCTGAACCACTGAGCTACGCCCCCCCCCCCCCCCCCAGTATGGATGAACACGAACTTAAAGCTGTAAGCAATGGGTAGAATTTACAAAGCCTGTTTTTGTCTTACACGTGCGTAACATACATTTACAATACTTAAACATGCGCCTTTAAGCTAAACAGGCTTTTAAAACTCGGCTCAATGTTGTTTTGTTTTGTTTGCAGGTGGCATGCAGGACTACAACTACTTGTACGTCGGCTGTATGGAGCTGACGCTGGAGGTGTCGTGTTGTAAATACCCCGTCAGCGCGGAGATACAGGACTTCTGGGAGGCCAACAAAGAGCCCCTCCTGGTCTACCTCCAACAAGTACACATGGGTGCGTGTTATCAGGGACAGAGTGGTCACAGGCTGATATGCACTCCCATTTTTAGAAGACGGGGAGAGGGGAGGGGCGGGTGGCAGACCGAATTAAGCCAAAATGTCCGAAAGGACGTCTGTCGATATGTACATTACTACGGCACCAGACTGGTATATACATATATACGGTTCCAAACGAATCACTGAGCATTTTTACATGGATTGCAAGTAATATTATGAGCAGAGAATGGAAATACACGGTGAAAAGTTTTGAGACCAGCTAATTTTGCTGTCTCCATCACGGGCCCGAATACGAAAATGTGCTCTAGCACAGCAAGTGGGTGTGGCAGTTGGCACGCACACACACACATACACCACATACACACGCGCGCGCTCACACACATATACACATGCGCACACACCCATACACACACACTAGCATCCATCCACACTCTCTCTCTCTCACACACACACATACCTATATACACGCGCACACTCACTCTCTCTCACACACTCCCACCCCTCCCACCCCCCACCCCCCACACAGACACACTCTCACACATACATATACACACACACTCACTCTCTCACACACATACACACACACACACACACACTCCCCCCCCCCCCACACACACACATACATACATATACACACTCACTCTCTCACTTACACACATACACACAAACACACACATACTCACCACATACATATACACAAACACACACACACTCTCTCTCTCTCTCTCTCTCTCTCTCTCTCTCTCTCTCTCTCTCTCTCTCGCTCTCTCTCTCTTTTTCACACACACACACACACACACACACACACACACACACACACACACACACACACACACATTCAACTCCCCGCCTCATATGCTTTATAAAAGTGTATATTCTGATGCGATTTAAATTTTACACATTTCCAAGAAAAACGTGATTTTGTGCAACAATATTAAAAAAGTTTACTATTCACAAATTTAATATTAATTACATCAAACATCAGAACTATTATAGGGGTGGATTCAGTATCTTTATCAACCGTTATTATGCTGGGGATCAGTTTAACGCAAGTGAAAATCCCACGTTTTCCCGATCGTCAACAACAGTGTACTAACGTCATGTTATTTTATAGAATACAAATAAATATGCGTATAAATACGTTGTCCGGTTGCTAGTTTGGGATGGCTGGGTTTATTGTCTAATTTTGACATAAAGAGCGCTACGTAATATTTGAATAGCTCCACATATCTTCATTAAGAAGCAATAAAACCCGATGTCCCGTTTGGTAATAGAAGAGAAAATGTATTGCATATCAAGTTAAGACATAGGTGTAGTGATTTGAAAACAGACTAATATCGAACACATAGAGAACTTTATAACTGGTTTTTCTCTGTTTCATTTATTCTTTCTTTCTTATTCTCTTTCAATCATATTTATTTCTGTTGATATTTAAATTGCAAAAATATATTACTGTCGTGACAAGTATGTATTATGGAGAAGTCCAAGTAAGTTGTATAATTTGTGCCTAATCCATTTGTTCTTTTAAAAAGCAATAACATATGTTCCAATCTATCAATAGCCCCACATGATACGTCAGACTTTAAATCTGTCTCCGACAGGTGTCAAAGGCCTCGTGACTGATGAAAACAGAAACGCTTTACATGGAGCCCACATCACCGTGAAGGGTCGCGGAGACAGCGTGTACAAGACTTCCAAATATGGAGAATATTGGAAACTGCTTTTACCAGGGTCATACGCTTTAAAGGTGGAGTATTTCATCAATTAGAAACATTCCGTGTTGACAAACAGTAGTTTTATTTGGCACTGCTCTGGGGCGGATTATGGGGGGTTTCCCAGTTGCACGAAATCCCCCCCCCCCCCGGCTAAAAAAAAATCCAACCCCACCACGTAGATCTATATTGATGTCCATGTAAAATTTATAATTTCAAATTATGAACATTTACATATTGTTTCGGACCCCCCCCCCCTTACCTAAAGCACAATCCGCCCCTGCTGCTGTGTAAAAATTGTAATTTCTTTTAGACTTCATGTGGTTGTTAACAAATGTGAAGATTTTTATTTTATTTTATTTATGCAACTGGTTTATACATTTTCATGTTTTAAACGTGTTTATTTTTTATTTTTTAGGTTTCAGCGCCAGGTTACAAAGACGTGACAAAACCGTTCACTGTTAAGTCAGGGGAGGTAACTCGCCTAGACGTCACACTAAACGTGCAAGCTCTTGTTAGTGGCGCAAGCGGTACACGTATAAATGCAATATGGACCATTATTGTTTCCGCGACCGCGGCGACGTTTCTAGCACAGTGGACAGTGATAAGAACACCATAATAAAATATTAATTACAATTTAGAAAGCTTTAATATACTATGACACAGGAACGGCGGAGCGGGGGGTGGGGGGAGGAGCGGGCTCTAGCCCCTTCAGTAATTCTAAAAAAAAAATATTATTGGTAGTAAATCTTAAGGCAGAGATTAATTTTGCTTTAGAAGGCAGAAAATTGCATTTCAGGACATCTAGTTTTCACAATTTTACTTTACGGAGTAGCATACCCCCAGAAACCCGTTAGAAACTTTGCTTTGCGCCCTCGATCTTAGTCCCCCCCCCCCCCCCCCCAAAAAAAAAAAAAAAAAAAAAAAAGTCTACTTGCTTCCGCCGTGCCTGCAACACATGTATACATTCCAGCGGACTATCGGACTATCGGTTATTAGGGTCAGGTGCATGTTATTTTTTGTGATATGTCAAATCCATGTATATATTTAGATGTAACTACGTTTTTTTTATGATTGGTCAAATGTATGATGATGTAATTAATACATAATGTATATATTATTATTATGATGTCAGTGTCTTTGTGAATATTTAGATGTCCCTAGACATATTTATGGTGGTGCTTGGTTAAATATGTTATAAAAATAACTACCAGTGTTTTGACAGAATTTTATGTTGAATCCATACACTCATTCGTATTTGCCATATTGCTAAAGGAAAAATGAGGACATTGATTTTGTTTTTAATATAAACTATTTATTTTACACAGTATTTCCACAAAATCATTATTCATATAAAAAAATAAATTAAATCTCACTTTTATTCAGTTATATAAATTATTTTCATCGTACTGATTATAGGATTATTGAACATTAGTACATTATTTAAAGGACGTTTACACCAAATGGCAATCTGCCCCTTCCCTTTCAAATAAAATGTAAAAAACCCCAAACATTTCCTTTCCCAAGCAATTTACCAATACCCCCCCCCCCCCCCCCCCCCCCCCCCCCCCCCCCCAATCCTTAACTAAATATACAGATGCTGTGGTAAGTCAGAAATGGATTTATGAACGTAGCATAGATTTTGAAATGAAGTTGATGTAACATAAAGGCTGGATGCGGTCCGACTGTTGCGTCTGATGCTCGAGTTGTGGGCATATATACCAATGCATCATACACTTCCTTTTTTTAAATGTAATTCGATTTTTTTTAGTCGGGTCGCACGCACGCACCGCACTCAGTCTATATGAGTCTTAAATGTTCACCTTTTCAGTCACTTTTCTGTCGACTTTGATTACAAAATATATTTTTTGTATTACCAGTTCTTTTTGAATACCATTAAAAGAAATACTTTTGCTCAATCTTTGTAATTTGTCACAAAATTAGTCCATATCATGGTGTGTTGTCGGTGGAACTACTATGCCATCTTAGTAAGAGTAAAATTTGTTTTGTTTAACGACACCACTAGAGCACATGTGCTATTGGATGTCAAACATATAGTCTTAAAGAGGAAGCCCGCTACATCAGTAGCAAGGCATCTTTTATATGCACCATCCCACAGACATAATAGCAAGGCCTCTTTTATATGCACCATCCCACAGACATAATAGCATATAACATGGCCTTTAATATACCAGTCGTGGCAGGGCCGTACCCTGATTAAAATCCTAGGAGGGGCACTACATTTTATAAAGAAATGAAATACTATACAAATTAAACCCCGAGATGTGCATGCTATTTTCTGGAGTAAAAAAAACAGAAGAAAAAAGTGAGATTCTCAGGGGCAACTGCTAGTTTAGAAGCAGAACAGAAGAAACTAAGTTAAAACTGTGACTTGTGGCCTCTCTCCACTAGAGATTGTGCCACGCACCACTAGATGTTGTACCCTTCCCCCGCACTTCATATATCGTTCCTACGGGCCTGCTAGAATATAACTTTCGAACCTTTTTGCCGCTACATAAAACATACTCCTGCCGATTACCAACACTGAGATATTTATAATATACATTTTCAAATAGATAGCACAGCACAGCACATACCATAACATTTGGTATACCAGTCGTGGTACTCATAATATTGCTACGGTTAAGTCAGTATTTTGTTTCTACAAACATTAACATGATACAAGAAAATTACTTTTAAAGAAATTCATATTAATTTAAGTCTTACTAATGAAAATAGCTCTCTTGATCAAAATACAAAATAATTTCGAAAACACTGATCAAACTGTAGCTTGGATAATTTGGATAAGGCTTTAGAGAGCCGGTTTATCCTAGTAGCACATGTAGCACGTGCTACTACCCCGCGCTTTAGAGGGCCCCGCGGTGATGTGTACATTTATTTACCCGAGATCATTTTTTCCCCCTCTGCCAGAGGGGGTTGCAAATTTTATATCTTGGGAAGGGGGCCCTGCCGGCTCTGAGGCCCCAATAACCTTTTTACAGTTTATACGACTTGGCCTTCGGCTGACCTTACTATTTATTTTTCAACAACAATAGCAACCACAGACAAGCTGATATACATAACGCGATTCGTGGACAAAAGTAACGTGAAGTGAATAGTGTCTATCGTTTGTGTTGTTTACAACCAGATTAAGTGTATCACACGATACATTAGATGTTTGCTGTTTTTATGAGAGCAGTAAATAACACATGACAATTAGAAACCAATACTGTTGTGAACAGATACCGAATGTTTATGTGGATATTTTAAAGACTTATACTTCACGACGGAATAAAGAATACATGCCATTATAGCAAAAACATTTTCCTCAATACAGTGGAAAAACATAAGGAATTTTGTAAAGCAAACGAATATAACTGAAAGAACTTTTTTACAATTCAATATTTACAATACAATGTAATATTTACAATACAATACAATACAATACAATACAATACAATATTATAATACATTAAACTACGGCTATTTAATGTCTACAGAAGAAAACAAAGTCCTATCGCCGCCACATTGGTTGTTACTACGAAAAGCAGCATGTGAGTTTTATATGCTCTTTATCACAGACAGAACAGTCCATACCACGGCCTTTGATATACCAGTCGTTGAGCCCTGGTTGGTATTTTTGATGACACAGTGGTTTGACAATGCTGTTTAAAGCTGGTAAAGTACTGATTCCATATCCCGGTTCAGTGGTGATGTACGCTGCTCACGACATCGACGTCTTTTGTACCCCCAAGACAAGATTCGTGATCCTCAATTAAAGCGACAGTGCCTAGTTTTTAAACACTACGACGTATTTTCCACTATTAGTGCCGTTTTTGATAACTGAAAGCGGAAATTTCTTAGTGTGTTAGATTATCCATATTAGGAGTCAAACAGAGGAATATGACGATCACATAACATTATATCAAATTGTATAGTTACCAATAAACACAGTGTAAACAGCAGTGAAAGATAAAAGTTAAGATTTGTTTTGTTTAACGACACTATTACAGCACATTGATTTTTAATCATCGGCTATTTGGTGTCAAATATTTGTTAATTTTTGACACGAAGTATTAAAAAAAAAAAAAAACCACTATATGTTTTCCTTAGCAACAAAGGATCTTTTATATTGACAAGATAGGACGTACCAGGGCCTTTGATATACCAGTCGTAGGGCACTGGATTGGACGGGGAGATAATCAGCTATATCCCCCATTGGTCTTTAAAGCTGCTGGTTACATGTTGGGTTGGCATACCAGTTCCACTACAACTGGTCAAAGGTCGTGGTATGTACTTTCCTGTCTGTGGGAAATTGCATATAAAAGATCACTTTCTGCATTAAGAAAAATGTGGCGGGTTTCCTCTGATGACTACGTGTCTGAATTACCAAATGTTTGATATCCAATAGCCGATGATTAATTAATCAATCTGCTCTAGTGGTGTCTTCAAACAAAACAAACATGTTGATCCGGTCCTGCGTTCGTGTTAAAAATCTCTGTTAATAGTCTAGTCCTACTAACCGAAGTCCGTAATCCTCCACTAAACAAAAGACCAAACACATATCATTACTCTCCACTCTACTACATTTCAGACAAAGTGTCTTTAAACAAACAAAGTGAAACAGGATAATGTTAAAATTAAAAGTTAAAGTTTGTTTTAATTAACAACATCACTAGAGCACATCGACTATTGGATGTCAAACATTTGGAAATTTTGACATAAGAGTCTTTCCATTAGTAGCAATGGATCTTTTGTATGCACCTAACACGGCCTTTGATATACCAGTCGTAGTGCACTGCCTGGAGCGAGAAATATTCCAGTGGGCCCACCGACGGGATCGTTCCTATATATAGCATAACACATACTATGGCTTTGATATACCAAAGTGAAACCTAGGATAATAGCCTTTATCGTACAAAAGCCGTATTTCGGGCAGGACGTAGGTCAGTGCTACAGCGCTCGCCTGATGCGTAATTGATTTAGGATCGATTCCCGTCGCTGGGCCCATTGGGCTATTTCTCGTTCCAGCCAGTACTATCCTGTCTGTGGCATGGTGCGTATAAAAGATCCCTTGCTACTAACCTCAGGCCAGCAGCAAGGGATATAATACACCATCCCTTAGACATGATAGCACATACCACGGCATTTTATGTACCAGTCGTGGTGCACTGGCTGGAGCGAGAAATAGTCCAATGGATCACTGACGGGGATCGATCTCAAACCGACCGCGCATCAAGCGAGCGCTAAATAGAGGATGAAATGCATTTTCTATTCTGTAACTTGTATAAACCTAGAAGATTTGATTTATTTCAAAGACATATTATAATATTTGTCCGCCAATTAAAAATTACACGAAACACCACCTCTTTCTTCTGCTGGATTCACCAACTTTGCTATAACCAGTGGTTTTCACAATTTATATAAACTTGCTTTGAAATACGGGGAAGCAAAGTGGAAATATTCTAAGTTCTTTATTATTGTGTACATACCTACATAATTAAATTTTCTTTGCGTCTATACACTTTACGGCAATCTGATTGGTCCAGAGATGCTTACTTTTTTCGTTCATATCTCGATGAACTCAAAAGAATTAAGCCACGCACTTGCATGAACCAAAACATAATTGCGGTCAATTCTTAAATATATTACTGAACACTGCGTTGTTACATGTTTATATATATTCATTATATTGTACGCTGCCCCATGTGGTTAATGTAATAAACTGAATTGAAATCAATTGAATATTACGTCCACCAATAAATATTTTAAAGCAAAAAGCTGTTCTTTTGATGAATACTGTCGCAGTTTTTTTTTTCTCTCTTTACTTTTAAAAGTAATTTTACCAAGCATTCTTCTCTCGCACTAACCATTAACAGATAGCCAATACCAGCCTTGGTGGTGAAGTGGTTAAATCGGCCTCGCTGGTGAGGTGGTTAAACCGGCCTCGCTGGTAAGGTGGTTAAACCGGCCTCGCTGGTGATGTGGTTAAACCGGCCTCGCTGGTGAGGTGGTTAAACCGGCCTCGGCGGTGTTGTGGTTAAGCCATCGGACATAAGGCTGGTAGGTACAGGGTTCGCAGTTTTAAAGGGACACGCCCTAATTTTTAAACACTATAGCATATATTTTACTATTAGACCAGGGTTTTTTTTAATAATTTAAATCATACTTTACTTAGATTTTATTGTTTATGTTATTCATTTCTGTACATTCGAAGTGCTTTTGGTCATCCTGGTGTTTTTAATATCACAAAATGCATTTCTCATAGTTTTAAAAACGCACGTGCGTCTGAGAAGTAACAGTTATGGAGTCGAGTTTTAGTATATTTTTAGAGGTTATTTCACCATTTCAAATCACAGACTCATGTTTCACTCATGTTGTAACTTTATCCAAATGTGTTACAGGTTTGTAGATTAACTAAACGTAATGTTAATTTTCACGGGTTGAAACTAGGGTCCGTCCCTTTAACGAGTAGGTGTAAGACCACTACACCCTCGTCTCTCTTACTAACCACTAACAATTAACAACTAACCCTCTATGAGTAGGTGTAAGACCACTACACCCTCGTCTCTCTCACTAACCACTAACAATTAACAACTAACCCTCTATGAGTAGGTGTAAGACCACTACACCCTCGTCTCTCTTACTAACCATTAACAACTAACCCTCTATGGGTAGGTGTAAGACCACTACACCCTCGTCTCTCTCACTAACCACTAACAACTAACAACTAACCCTCTATGGGTAGGTGTAAGACCACTACACCCTCGTCTCTCTCACTAACCACTAACAACTAACCCTCTATGGGTAGGTGTAAGACCACTACACCCTCGTCTCTCTCACTAACCACTAACAACTAACAACTAACCCTCTATGGGTAGGTGTAAGACCACTACACCCTCGTCTCTCTCACTAACCACTAACAACTAACAACTAACCCTCTATGGGTAGGTGTAAGACCACTACACTCTCGTCTCTCTCACTAACCACTAACAGCTAACAACTAACCCTCTGTCCTGGACAGACAGCCCAGATAGCTGAGGTGTGTGCCCAGGACAGCGTGTTTGATCCGTAATTGGATATAAGCACGAAAATAAGTTGACATGAAATGAAGTGGTTAAACCACCGGACTGGTAGATATTGGGTTCGAATCCTGGTACCGGTTCCGATCCAGAACGAGTTTAACGACTCAGTGGGTAGGTGTGAGGCCACTACGCTGACTTCTCTCTCAGTAACCACTAACCAAATGTCCTTCCCAGATAGCTGAGGTGTGTGGCCAGGACAGCGTGCTTGAACCTTAATTTGACATAACCACAAAAAATAAGTATAAATAAACAACACACAAAGAGACAGCCCAAATAGCCGCGCTGTATGCCTAGGACAAAGTGCTTGAAGCGTAAATGGAAGTAAGCACGAAAATAAATTTATAATGAAATGAAAATGAACTCATTGACTTGGAGGTCTACTGTTGATTGATCCAGACGTCTGCACACTGAGTCTAACGTCTACGTCTCAACCACTTGTATGTCTGGACTCGTTTGGTTGAACATCTTTATACAGTTAAAGTTGATTTTGTTTAACGACACCACTAGAGCACATTGATTAATTACTCACTGGCTATTGGATGTTAAAGTTACATTCTCTGGTTACCATATTATAACATCATGTACAAATGTGAAATACAAGCTCAAATGCACTTTTAAAAAAGTCGTGTGTGTTCGCTATGAACGGAGATCGTCAAACGTATACGCTTGATTCGTCACCCGTGCCGCCATAGCTCGGCAAAGCACAAACGACAGCCTGTTGTCAGTTTCAGTTGACACGTACGTTTGCCGATTTCAAATTGTAGGGTTCGTCTCAAAAAATTAAAAGAGAAATCTTGCGCTGTACGAAGAACGTTCGGTTGAGGATACGGTACTAGAGTCTTTCGTTAAAACCGGTTTGATCTTGACAACATATTATCGACAGTCGTACCTTCCTATTCCAGAATTGATATTTTATAAAGTGTTAGTAGAACTTTCAAAGTTTAACTTGTATACTAGTAACACATTAATCATGTATATATTTTTTAAATAAAATATACTAAAGTAGACAATGAACGTTTTCACTTCTTAATTTTCCGTGTTAAAATAGACAAAGGAAAGGGTAAAGTTGGGGAGGGGGGGGGGGGGAGGGGTTTAACGACATCAAAGTTAAAGCATATTTATTTAATAATCATCCGACCCCATACAACCGTAAATAAAATGTGATGAATGCGTCGTTAAATAAAACATATCCTATCCTTCCTTCCATCTGCTGTTGGATGTCTAATATTTGGTAATTTTGACATATAATCTTAGAGAGGAATCGGGTGCATGTGCAGGGGGAGGGTATTGGAGGTCGAAACCCTTACTTGCCCAAGCTTAAAAAAAATTTGAAATGTATTTTCCTGGGGAGCATGGCCCCATATAAACTTCGCTCAACACAGTCTATAACCCCAACCCCGCTGAAATCCCTGCACACGCGCCTTGGAAACCCGCTACATTTTTTTTAGCAAGGGATCGTTTATATGTACCATCCCACAGACAGGATATCACATACCATGGTCTTTTATATACCCGCCGGTGGGGATCGATCCTAGACTGACCGCGCATTTCCAAAAAACACCTTTTTAGGTCTAAGTAATGAATAAAAATAACATATAGTCTTGAAAAATGTTACGTAAATCGAACACAATACCCTCTTCCTCTACCCTTAGAGCGTTACGTAATTAGTAACACCCCCTTACATGTAACGCGTATGCCAACAGCTGGCCACTGTCAAAATTGCAAGGCAAATCCCCCACCCACCGACCCCTGGAAAGGCGTTGTATCATACCTCTATGGATATAAATATGTTTTGGAGATATGAGACGGCCCCTCAATCAACAGTTAAATTTGTTCAAAAATTGCGAAATCTCATGTGATCTCTTGTTGGGGAATTCTATACTTGTGATAAGCCAATGAAAACCGTGATCGGTAGGAGCCCGTCAAAAGTGTCCCACTTTCAAAATACTGGCTTTGTTTTTGACCTGGATAAGCCAGCGTAGTGAAACTAATGCGGAGTGCGGCGCCATATATGCACCAAACGTAATTGGATTTTCTGTTCTATATGCTTAAATAATAAACATATTCCGGATACTGCCGCTTTAAACATTTGGTAATTTTGACATATAGTCTTAGAGAGGAAACCCGCTACATGTTTCCATTAGTAGCAAGGGATCTTTTATATGCACCATCCCATAAACAGGATCGCACATACCTCGGCCTTTAATATACCAGTCGTGGTGCACTGGCTGGAACTCTTTATACAGAGACGGGGCTTGGATGTCTATCTTTTCACTGAGATGATTGTCTAGTTTTTGTAAGGGAAAGTTTAGCGCATTGTGATTTATTAATCATCGGCTATTGGGTGTCAAATATTTGATAATTATCACGTATTATCTTATAGGAAATACAGATTTTTATATATCCTTTCCCACAGCATATTCCACAGTCTTTGATATCCCAATCGTTGAATACTAGGGTAGTACCTAGCCTACAACAGGTGGGGTGTCAACGTCAGAGCATAGTATTAAAGGGGATTTTACAGTAATTTTGGGGGCGGGACGTAGCCCATTGGTAAAGCGCTCGATTGATGGACGGTTGGTTTAGTATCGATCGCGGTCGGTGGCCCCATTGGGCTATTTCTCATTCCACCCAGTGCTCCACGACTGGTGTAACAAAGGCCGTGGTATATACAATCCTGTATGTGGGATGGTGCATATAAAAGATCCATTGCTAC
This sequence comes from Gigantopelta aegis, assembly GCF_016097555.1. Taxonomy (NCBI): domain Eukaryota; kingdom Metazoa; phylum Mollusca; class Gastropoda; order Neomphalida; family Peltospiridae; genus Gigantopelta; species Gigantopelta aegis. Next base: position 20,040,071 of record NC_054701.1, on the reverse strand, counting down.
TAACGCCATATAACCGTAAATGAAATGTGTTGAGTGCGTCGTTAAATAAAACGTTTTCTTCCTTCTTCCAGTAATTTTTTAACTAAAAAAGAACATATCATTTTTTGGGGGGAAGATGCAACCGTCTTCGTACAATCTCCCTCTGGATCTGTCTGTCTGTCTGTCTGTCTGTCCGTCTGTCTGTCTGTATCTTCTCTCTCTCTCTCTCTCTCTCTCTCTCTCTCTCTCTCTCTCTCTCTCTCTCTCTCTCTCTCTCTCTCTCTCTCTCTCTCTCTCTCTCTCTCTCTCTCTCTCTCTAAGTGTAGCTAGATTTAGCCCAGTTGGTAGAGTGCTCGCCTGAGGTGCTTGAATCGTTGGATCGACCCTTTCTTTGATTTCTTTTCCCCGTACTCAAACATTGCCTCGCGACTAGCTTATCAAAGGCCGTGTTGTGTGCTGTCCTGTACGTGGGAAAGTGCATATAAAAGGTCCTTTGTAGCGGGTTTCCTATGAAAACTATGTGTTACAATGACCAAATATATGACATACATGTACAATAGCCGATGATTAATAAAACAAACATTAAACTTCTCTCTAGGTACGGCTGTGGATCAGAGCCGTAGCTAGCGGGAAGGGAGGGGGGGGGGGGTTACAAAATGTTACTGGTTAGTGATATTGACGTTTTAAGTACTCTATGTAACCTCCCTGAAATGACTGCAAAATGGTATTTCAGAGCCTCTAGATTTCCAAATTTCCGGGGGTGGGGGGGGGGGGGGGGGATGCCCTCGGACATTTTAGTGTCATACGCCTTCGGTGCTCTTCATTTCAAGTTTTCATCTACCCTCTTCCCCAAAATAAAGTAAAATAAAATAAATCCTAGCTACGGCCCTGCTCTGGATACATCAAAAATGACAAGACGCGAGTGTGTGGCTAGGCACCAGAATACATTAGTATTGGTAAAGGAAGATATACTGTAATATTTAAATTTTACGAGTCATGTAGCTCGAGTGTCCTCTAGCCCTGCCTTGTTTACATGTCGATTTCTGGCTGGAGACGACTCTGTGTAATAGATCCGTGAAATAGTTGTCGCTATCTTCTGTGTCATAATACACATTTCACCCTCTAAATCTGATACCACAGACTACACAAAAAAACGTGGCTCCCCTATGTGAAACGAAGCCGATCTGTGTGATTTTGTAGTGGGAATTATGCGAACACGTGACATTATCAACGCTTTTAGCTGTTATTAATTTCATAACACGTGTTAAAGGGACATTCCTGAGTTTGCTACACGTTTTAGATGTTACTGACTAACAGAGACTTTTTAACGATTGTAATTACATATCAAATATATTTTTCTGCATAAAATATTAGTGGCTGTATATTAATATTATATATTGATCGTTCTAATATTTGTACTAGGCGAAATTTCATTTTATTTCCAAAAATATTTTTTTTCGTACGGTACGAAATTATTTGAAAACAAAATCGAGTTTGGGCTTCTTACAAATATTAAGACGACCAGTAATACATTGAATATACAGATACTGATATTCTAAAAAGAAAATATATTTAATATGTAAGTTTAATTGTAGAAATATTTTATTAGTCGGAAACATCTTACAAGCAGCAAACTCATGAATGTCCCTTTAAAAGGAAGCGTTTTTAAATGTTTGCCTTTTTTATTTTTTGTTTTTACATATATTTCCCAGCGGAGCCGGACTTGAGCCCCCTTAGAAACTTCACTTCCACAGTCCAGGCGTCAACTCTGCCCCCACCCCTACTCCCACCCCTACTCCCACCCCTACTCCCACCCCTACTCCCACCCTGCATAAATTTCTGCACACTCACTTGCAAGTTGAGACACCGCTACGTGATAATTTTTTTATCAGCCTTAAAATGTTTGTATTCGATTTATTGACTTTTCAAGCATACAGGACATCTCGTGTTACTTGAGAGATTTCTATCTGTGTATCATCGCCAGTCCCTCGATCTTATCTCGTTCACACGTGCGCCTTTCTCATTCACCACACACTGGAGTCCAAATCAAGTGGTAGCCAGTCGTAGCCATGGAGCCGTCAAGCTGTTCTCGGCGTATCGACCGCGGGGGGTACAGTGCTAAATACCGTAACTCTCCGTGAGGGGCCGTAAAGAACGTGATGAGAACAATGGAAAACTGAGTCATTCAGAAATCTTTTTTGTAAGTACAGATTGTTACGTAGTCTTAATATCTGTGAAACTTTTGACTTTTTTTCCTTTTTATTTATTTAATTTTTTAATTTTAAAATAGTGTATTTATTTATTTTGTTTTTATTTACTTACTTAGTTACTTAGTTACTTACTTACTTATTTACTTTACTTATATTTCACTTATTTTCTTTGGAGTAGTATTTTAATTTATTTTTGAAGGGACATAAACCACAGTACAACGAAAAGTGTACTCTTTCATACATTGGTCTTTACATTCATATTAACAATGTTAAAGTGTGTTTGTTTAACAACACCATTAGGACACATTGATGTATTAATCACTGGATATTGGATTTCAAGTATTTCGTCATTCTGGAAGGTGCATAAATATTTAAATAGGCGTGGGCGTCTAAATAAATCGTATGATGAAAAACAATTTAACTTTTTATGTTACAAGCCCGTAGAAAGTGGGAGGCTACACCTACGTGTTATTTTTGTCCTAGACTCCTGTGTATAAGCCACCCAAAAGTAAATATTTTAGTTGTGCACCCCCAATTCATATATTTTGTCTATAGGCTTGCATTAAATTAAGCAATATACTTTCTGCTACAGCATTTAACGTCTAAGTAGGCCTATAACAACGTCTGGAATTGATTAGAGTGTGCTGTTTAATATTTATTGACGAAAGAAAGAAACGTTTTATTTAACGACGCACTCAACACATTTTATTTACGGTTATATGGCGTCAGACATATGTTTAACGACCACACAGATTTTGAGAGGAAACCCGCTGTCGCCACTACATGGGCTACCCTTTCCGATTAGCAGACAGGGATCTTTTATTTGCGCTTCCCACAGGCAGGATAGCACGGTTATGGCCCGGGAAGTAGATAAATTTGTATAAATGGTCCTAAAATGAATTCTACGTCGCGGGACTTGTTGATGTGTACTAATTAGGATCTATCTACGTCCCGGTACTCGTTAATTGCAATTTTACCTGGATGACGGTGTGTGCAGTCAAAAGGTAACAACGAACTAATTCTGTACCACAGTGCAGTTATTAGCACTAAGAATTCGTGTCACTGGTTATGTTGTAGGTATTACAAATAAATAAAACAAAATAAATTTTAAAATGATATAAAATAGTATCGGCTCCAACCTAAATTTTAACGGCTCTGGTGTAGATATGTCTGTCCGTCCGTTGTCGGTCTGTGTGTCTGTCTCTCTGTTTCTCTGTCTGTCTGTTTGTTAATTTTTATATTTAATACAACAAACTATCCAATTTAAAAGTAGCGTAACATTTTTATTCAAACTTCAGAAACACATTAATTGTTTCCATAATTCAGTTCCACGATTAGTTTTGAACGCAAAACATTTTCCGTTGATTCTCGCAGCTTTCAGTTGAAATGCAAAAGTAATGTTACCTGTTACCGCAGCTTTTGATATACAGTCGCGGTGCACTGGCTGAAACTAGAAATAGCCCAATGGGCCAACCGACGGGAAGTGACCCCAGACCGACCGTGCATCAGTCGAGCGTTTTACCACTTTACCACTGGGATACTCTTAAGCACTACATAACACTGGGGGGGGGGGGGGGGGGGGGGGGGGTACACTGCCTAATAAATAAAGTCAGTGCCTTTTAAAGCAAACTAGGGGCGAGACATAGCCCAGTGGAAAAGCGTTCGCTTGATGCGCTGTCGGTCTAGGATCGATCCCCGTCGGTGGACCCATTTGGCTATTTCTCGTTCCAGCCAGTGCTCCACAACTGGTGTAACAAAGGCCGTGGTATGTACTATCCTGTCTATGGCATGATGCATATAAAAGATCCCTTGCTGCTAATCAAAAAGAGTAGCCCACAAGGTGGCGACTGCGGGTTTCCTCTCTCAATATCTGTGTGGTCCTTAACCATATGTCTGACGCCATATAACCGTAAATAAAATGTGTTGAGTGCATCGTTAAATAAAACATTTCCTTCTTTTAAAGCAAACTAAGCTGTTCTGATCATTGAAGCGTACGTCAAATGGAACTATTCCAGTTAAAAGTGTGTGGTCAAGCATAGATCACAGAGCGGACCCCGTAAACACAGTGAAGAACGCTGCGGCGCTGTATACACCGTGTTGAATACATACTTATCACTTCAGAGCAGTTCTGTTCAGAGAAAAACACATTGAGATATTAACGCGTTCGTTCTGCTGCGCAGCGTATGAAAAATGAAAGTCGAAATACATTGTCATACAAATTGTGAACTCCACACAACCCGGCCGGTTTCTTTAAATAATTTAGCAGCAAATATCTACCCTATAACACGACAGCATAAACCTATTATAAACACTTTCTGTTTACACAACCACAGCATTCACAGATCCTTGACCGACGCTTGGCCTGTCAAACTTTATGTTTAGATTTATAACAAATTGCCAATAATAACGCAGGTAATTGATTTTTGCCCAAACTGTAAATACTTAGACGAAATGCAATACTTGAGGCGACACAGGCGTTCGATAAACGAGGTTTCTTTTTGCTTCATTACGAAAGTCTCGATTTCCTGACGTGTTGAGTCTTGTCGCAAATACATTTAGTGATATTTTGGAAATTATCATTAATAAGACTGAGAGTCACTCTGGCCGGATAAAACAATTTGTAGGACCCAGGTGCTATCACAAAAGTTAACCTGTACACCAGTGCACCACAAATGGTATATCAAAGGCCGTGGTATGTGCTGTCTTGTCTGTCGGATGGTGCATATAAAAGATCCCTTGCTACAATTGAAAAAATGTAGCGAGTTTCCTCTCTATATGTCAAAATTACCAAATGTTTGACATTCAATAACCGACGATAAATAAATCAATGTGCTCTCGTGATGTTGTTAAACAAAACAAACTTTAACAGTAAGCCTGGTTTAGATACTATTAACAAAGTAGACTACCTCTATATTAATTTACAATTTTTATGTTTTGAAAATCGTAGGCTGTTAAAGGTTAATAACGCTAGACTCTGCATCTATTTGGGGCGAGGCGTAGCCCAGTGGTAAAGCGCTCGCTTGATGCGTGGTCGGTTTGGGATCGATCCCCGTCAGTGGGCCCATTGCGCTATTTCTCGCTCCAGCCAGTGCACCACGACTGGTACATCAAAGGCCGTGGTATGTGCTATCCTGTCTATGGGATGGTGCATATAAAAGATCCCTTGCTGCTAATCGAAAAGATTAGCTCATGAAGTGACGACAGCGGGTTTCCTCTCTCAATATCTGTGTGGTCCTTAACCATATGCCCGACGCCATATAACCGTAAATTAGACGTTGAGTGCGTCGTTAAATAACACATTTCCTTCTTCCTTCTGCATCTGTTTGGTCTAAAGGGCTGAAGCTAGCCCAGTCAGTAGAAAGCTCGCCTGGGGTAATTGCGTCGTAGGATCGAACCACCTCAGTGGACTCATTTTCTGACTGTTTTTTCCCGCCGTTGCAACCAGTGCCCCACAACTAGTATATTAAAGGCCGTGTATGTGATGTCATGTCAGTCGGAATGGGCATATAAAAGATACTTGCAGCTATAATGGAAAAAGATAGCGGATTTCCTTTAAGATTTTGTTTTTAAAAAATAGCAAATATTTGACATCCAATAGCTGATCATTAATAAATCAATGTACTCTAGTGGTGTCGTTAAAGCAACCCAAACTTTTAATTTTTTTGTCGAATAAATAATGCAAACATGTCCGAGTCTCGCTGTCTCTGTCTCTCTCTCTCTCTCTCTCTCTCTCTCTCTCTCTCTCTCTCTCTCTCTCTCTCTCTCTCTCTCTCTCTCTCTCTCTCTCTCTCTCTCTCTCTTCCCCTCCCCCTCTCTTTCCCTCAATCATATGGTTGTTTTATTAAACGGATCTTCCTTTCCATTTGATCATTTTTGGAACAACCCTTAACACACTTGACTATTAATTACCTATACTCAAATAATACCGCCATTGGTGAATGGAAATGTCAACACTGACGTACTTAATAAAACAAAGCCACACTTGTCTTCCATTTAGCCTAGGCCAAGTTGCGAGGTCAACTATTGTTTGAATAGCAATAACGTTTAGACTGTCGTTATGGGTTACCAGTAAAAGAAAATTAAAATCATTTCTGCGGCCCCTTTCTTTCTTTACATTTCACTCTGCACACAAGAAGGTTTTTAACATTTATTTCTAGTGGGTTTTTAAAAATTATTTTCACCAGTCACAAAATGAAATTAAATAGGTTGTCTTTGAGCATTAAAAATGTTATCATATGAAAATATCTTGGTACGTCCTATTTCGCAACATCTCATGTAGTAATTTTCGAAAAATAAAATCATGAAATATAAGCACAGACATGTTATCTTTTAATTGCAACTAAAGTTTACACAAGAAATAGATGATGAGTTGCAGTCAGATAACATTATTTTACGAGTTGTTTTAAAATGTATCTAGGAAGAGAATGCGAGTTTGACGCGCTTTTACGTGTGTAGCATTTTGTTTTTTTGTTTACTTAATATAAGAACCAGGTTTAAAAGAAATTTCAAAATGTTTTGCGATAAAACATATTTACAGCGATAGCGCTTGCACTTGCACAGTTAGCTGATAATTCATAGGCTGGTAAACATCAGTTTTTGTAGTGTTAGTTTCAGTGGACGATTTTGCTTGGAAATCTAGGTAATCACCAGAGACCAGCGAATCAGGTGTGTTTAAATGTAATATGCATGATATCACCGTATGATATCTCAAATCAAACAGCGTGTTCTTTCCAACGAGTGTGTAAGAATGTTTTTACTAGAAAAACCGACATTACAATTTCAAAACTGACGTAAAAATGAATACTAGTAGATATATATGTTAACCCTCCATTTGTAAATGATGGTCTTATTAAGAGCGGTACAAATCGGGGTGGAGGGGGGGGGGGCGTGGATCTGTACTTGAGGACACAAATGTACGTTTTTATTTTGTCCTACTCGACATAAATAACGATGAAAATGTGACTTGTGCCCCCACCCACGCCACTAGAAACTTTGGGCTCCCTCTAGAAATTGTGCCCCGCCCCCCCCACAGATATCAATCCTACGGACCATCTGTTACGTGCGACTTCATGAAAGACAGTTTACCCGGGTTAATTAACTACAGGTATTGCCGTGTTGACACTGAGCATGGCAACCATGCGTTAACGAACAAATTCATTAAGTACAATGGGTATGACCTAGGACATACTGACTCTCTGTCACACTAATTGTGTACGACATGCACTTGTTTTACTCACGTGCTTTTGGCACCTCTCATTTGACACGTTACGCACGCAATTTGTCACTGAACCTCCAAGGTGGTGGGGTCAGTTTTAATCATTTCTCATGTCTGAAACGAACTGTCTGGTTGTCGATCATTGATGCAATAAATTAATAAATCAACAATGCAATAAATAAGTAAATAAATAATGCAATCAATAAATAATGCAATAAATAAATAAATAATAATAATAAAAAATTTAAAAAAAGAAAGGAAGAAAGAAAGAAAGAAATAAACTCTAAACAGTGGCGTAGCGTCAATCTGATTAAAATTAGCTCCAGTAGATCTAACAGCATTGCATGGACTCCCATGTCCATGTGACATTTCATCTATAAATAACAATTTAAATATCGACCAATTACACTACGCCTTTTATAACGTTGTTCGGGAGCATACAAATTCTAAAAATATCGGTCGAGACTATTTATACAAAAGGCGAACTTGTTGGTCTATTTCAACATTGAAAAAACAGGGGGAAAAGTGCAGTAATAAACTCTGGATTGTATACGAGTATAAATAGATTTTATGGCTATACCATCACGGGGTGGGGGTTTTTCGTCTTGAAACGAATTTTATATCGAAATTAGTTTCCGGCACACTTCGTAATTTACCCGAATCATTTCGTATACCCTCGGCATAATCCCGAATGTTTTCAAATTCTTTTCAAATCACTGGCATGATTTTGCAAGTAAGGTTTTGATTGGTTGAATGAAAGGTCAACTGGACATGAGCTCCAACGGGCTGCTGTTAGATCCACATGTAATAGTGGAGCTAATTTTAATTAGATTGGTGTAGCGTGGGCGGGGAAACCGGGGCGGTTGCCCTGGGCGCAGAATTCTGGACTGGTGGAAAGGACTCGGGGAGTGCTAACGGTCCACTGGATAGGGGGCGCAATACTTGCCTTGCCCCGGGCGGCGCTGGCAACCCATGCTACGCCACTGACTCTAAATATTTAAATAATGGGGCGATCACACTGGCCCGAATGAGCTTCCGTTTGTTTTCCGTATACGAAAGTGGTGTGATTTTTTAAACTGGCCGAATGTCCCTCCGAATGTGTTTTCCCCAATGTATCACCGAATGCTTTCCGTTTGTTTTCCGAATGTTTTCAGTATGGTTTCAGAATGCTTTCAGAATAGACCGAATACTTCCCGCATGTTGACTTCGAAAGGTTTCCTTTCCTTATGCTTTCCTTATGCTTTCCGAATGCTTTCAGAACACGGCGAATCGACCTAGACGAGCAGTTCGGAAAATGTTCTGAAAGAATACTGGAAGGGTTCTGGCTATTCGTTATACATTCGGTGGCATAAATAAAAAAAAATCCGGAAAGGATACTGAAAACGTTCGGAAAGCATTCGTCATGTTCTAGATCCATTCGGGGTGTTCGGAAAGCATACGGAACCCAGCACCTCCAAATTTTCATTCCGAATGCACCAAGAACTAGACGCATGCTTCCCGAACGTTTTCCGTACATGCCGTATGCTCCTAGAATGCTTCCCGAATACTTCCCGAATACACATGGACGCCACATTCGGATGGTCGATGAAAATTATTTTGAACATGCACAACAAATTTTTGGAGCTACCGAATGCCGTTCCGTATGCATCCGTACGGAGCCGAACAGCCAGTATGCTCCTAGAACACACCGAATGCTTCCCGAATATGATCCGTTCGCTCCCCGAACACCCAAATTCCTATTCGGAAAACAAACGGAATGGCATTCGGGCCAGTGTGATCGGGCCATAAGTCCTGTAAATAAAACATGGGTGGGCATTTAATGGTGATAAAATAAAGGCTGTGCAAGTCTTCATTTAGTCAACTAGTCTGGGAGTGACAGTCCCCTGTGTGGCGGTCAGAAGGATGTATTGTCCAGTAAAGGATATCCTCGGGGAGTGGCTGTCCTCTTATCAACGAGGCACTAGATAGAGATTCATGGAATCAACCACTGTTTTGCCGAATGTCCATTTGACTCTGCATTGTTCAGAGATACAATCTCGGTCACGGATGGCGATTTTGTCGTTCAGATTCATTCTATAACCTCAGAACAATTGATGTAAATCTTGTGTCCAGCTAATGACGTCATAATGGTAAGTGAAGTCATCCACAGAAGCATACAGTACTGAAATTTTGTTGTTGGTCATACTGCTAAAACTAAAACTTGTTATGTGAGTGATAGCACGATTATTTCAAAGATATTTTCACAAAATATCTTCAGAAATGTTGTAACTACATTATGACGTCATGTATGTTACACTGACGTAGAGAACAAAGGTTGGCAACACAACGCTAGTATTAATGAAGTGACATGGTCCTGTGGCTCTGGAGGGTTGTCCTAGGATATCTCTACCTGTTAATTATACCCGGATGTGCACGATTCACAAACGACAAACGAGATTATAGAAATCCTGAAATCAGCACGAGGAAATTTTCTTATCTAAATTTGTTATTTTAATATAACAAATCTTTATAAAACGCGCATTGGAGCTGGAACGGCAAAGATTCAATAGCTATATATGAACGGAAGTACATGTAAACCCACGTGATGTATCTGCGTTATGTGTGTAATGTAAAACTAATTTAATTAACAAAATGTTTATTCACGTGATTTTTTCTTCTATAGTCGCCAAACGTTAGATTATAACACACAACTGTTATGACTGTTATGGGCGTACAGTTGTTCCTTTGAAATCGCTTTGGAAGTGTTTTATTTATTTATTTGTTTATTTATTGTTTGTTTTGCATATTATTTCTTTTATTTATTGCTTGCTTTATTTATTTTTTTGAATTATTTATGTTTTGATCTACGTTTTATTATTATTTGCTCTTTCTTTGGATACACTAATCGTGATTCGCGTTACCTGAATGGGTCTAAAAACCAATACTACCGGATATTGAACACAAATCTCAAATCAGAACTGTGTCACGCTTCATTTGCGACCAAAACATCCATCTTCATTTGCGCCGTGAATCCAGGCGGAACCACTCATCAGTGTAATTAATCTACAGACTTTGTTGCTAGTGCTTGGAGAAAATCGGAGGTTCATAAAAACCACAGGTAAATGTGCATTAGGTTTGTGACGCCTTTGTGTTTAAGATTTGTGACGCTTTTATTAGTAATGGGCGTTACATTGCTCGATCTGTGATCAATATTGGCCGATCACCGGTCTGTCAAAAAACGAAACACGGGAGTTCAAGAACATACATGTTCTCAAGCTTTACTCTCAATAACCTCCGCGTATTTAACATTCTGTAATTCGGCACCTTGAGGAATGATGTGTCAGTCGTAACAGGTATGTAAAATTGTAGTCATTCATAATTACAGGTATCTAGTTTAGTATAGCAGTATACACAAAGTATGAGAATTATATTGCTTTTAGCAAATGTCCATTCCGGGTGTAGTTTTCAAGTAGCAATTAAATATAACGAATGACTAATAGATTGAACTTTCAATGTATGCGATATTGTATGTATCCTAGATAAATATTCACATACTATATTATCTGGTAACTACATACTCTGCGGTGTAAACAGATATATAATATTATTGACAGAATGGACAGAATTTGTAATAGAATCTTTGGAAGTATTCTTTTTTTTTCCATTTTGTTTTCTTGCTTTTTCTAACCCACCCCACGCCCCGTTTGCGGTGGGTATGGCTGTAACTCAATGTTATAGCACTCGCGTAAGATACCATAGATAGTAGCCTTGCCATGAAAAAGTTAATGATTGTTTTGACACCACTAGAGCACATTGTTCATCGGCTATTGGATGCCAAATTTTCCCATCAAGTAACTAGTTGATCAAATACCATGGTATGAGCTGTCATGTCTGCTCGGAAGTACTTATAAATCGATTCCGAGCTGTTATTTGGTATTGGTAGCCTATATGGTTGCACCGAGCTCCTCTATGGCTGTGTGAAGATACCTAAGTGTACAAAAAGATTTAGCAGATTATCGTTATGCATTTTAAAATAATAACAATATGTGCATTTTAGAACTGATTTTTGTTGTCCATAAATTAATTATCACAGATAAAAAAAGAATAAGATTTTAAAAGGACGCCACTTTTCAGAAAAGTACACTTTGACGTATGTAAAGAGATAACGAAAAAAAAACCCACACAAATCCCCCACACTTTTAACACTGCATAGTGTTCAACGAGTTTTCAACAATGCATTATAATTGTATTATATTTAAAATGTTACTGAATGTAGTAGCCTGTAACTAGCTACAAGTCCTCCACTTCTGCTGGGGCCGGGACGTAGCCCAGTGGTACAGCGCTCGCTTGATGCGCGGTCGGTCTGGGATCGATCCCCGTCAGTGGGCCCATTGGGCTATTTCTCGCTCCATCCAGTGCACCACGACTGGTACATCAAAGGCCGTGGTATGTGCTATCCTGTCTGTGGGATGGTGCATATAAAAGATCCCTTGCTGTTAATCGAAAAGAGTAGCCCATGAAGTGGCGACAGCGGCTTTCCTCTCTCAATATATGTGTGGTCCTTAACCATATGTCTGACGCCATATAACCGTAAATAAAATGTGTTGAGTGCGTCGTTAAATAAAACAGTCCCTTCCTTCCTTCCACTTCTGCAGACATATAATAGTAATTCTGGTTTCATCGTCATTGCGCACTGACGTTCAAATCCAGTTTATTTTCGTGTTTAATGTCAACTGAGGTACAAGCACGCTGTCTTGGACATAAACAGTTCAGCATTCCGGTATTTTAATGGCTAGGTGTTAATGAGAGAAGTTATGGCTTTATACTCTCCGGCTGAAAACTGAAAAGCTCACCTTTGGCTAGAACTCAGCACGTACCAGTTTTAAAAATTGAAAGCCAATGGCTTAAAGCCGCACACCCTAGTTCCATCCAGCGAAAATAAATTATAATTTGGTTAATCTACAAACCTGTAACACACTTAGATCACGTTTTTATCAAATGGAGTGAAAAAGCAGGTTTTATGTCGATAAATACCATGGGAATCCCCATGTCCCAATTGCTTGAAATAATTTTGAAAGTTAGTATTCTGATGTCACCGGTAGATGTCGCTCGAAGCACAACAATGCCTACGTCACGACAAATTTCACAGAGTGCGCAAAGACTTGGGGTGCGTTCTTTTCACCTCTCCTGGACATGTTCCAACTGTTCTGTCCTGGTTGTATCCCCTCTCCAGATATCGTAAGACTTAGCAAAATTATTGGTTTTAAGGGTTTGTAACGTTTTGTATTGAGACACTTACTTGTCTGAACTTTATTGTTACTGAAAATGTTCACGAACTGTGAAGAAAAATCTCACAAATGAACAACAACAAATCGGATGTAGTTTGCGCGAACCGTGCACGAGAAAACAAAGCGAACCAAAATGATAACGGTCACGTGGTATACCAACATCTGTGACGTTTACACAGGAAGATTCCCTCTAAAAATAGATTGGACCTCGCTTGCTTAACGGTTTTTTCTCGACAGCACGTCTTGTGAAAAAATGCAAAAAATGCATTTCTTGATTTTACAAACATCAGGATTACCAAAAAGCACTTCAGGTGAATGGAAATGTGTATACTAAATAATAAAATGTAAGTAAAGTGCAATTTTATTTGTGAAAAATGGGGTTTAATAGCGAAAAACAACGCCGTAATGGTTAACAAATAGCCGTAACTAGGGTGTGTCCCTTTAACTACTAAATAATCGACACCAATAATTATATCCATTGCAACGATATACGGGTACTTTGTTATGAGGTAATCGACGCCAATTGTCCATGACAACGATGTGCGTTGTTATGACGTCATTGTCGCCAACTGCCCATTGCAACGATATATTTTTTCATGACGTCTTAGGTCTCACTACACAGATGTCATCTGCCATTGAAACCCATGTTAAATTGCCCAACTTCAAACGAAGATTGCCAATAGAACGGGTTCTCGTTGGCACTAACAACATACACCATTGCGAACATACATTATATAAGCAATTATTTTCACTCCAAAATTGAGAACATTTCCGTCTCAGTTTTTGGCTATATGACCGCATCTGGCTGTAGTACCGGTCCGAACAGGTGGTTCACTAACCGATTCACTCCGGCTGTCACTTGCGCTATATACCCATGTCCCAAAGGTCGATGCACAATATTACAAAATAACACGGGCTTACCATTAAACATACATATTGTTTTAATTTTTCACCATTTCCTAGAAGTGAAAATGTGAACCATAACATGTCACAATTAGGAACTATAGTGGACCGTGATCAATGAACTCTCACCCGGAAGTGATCTGTGTAGTGAGACCTTAGACGGCAGTTGTCCATTGCAACGATATGCTTTTATGCCATCAACGAAATCAATTGTCCATTGCAACCTTAGGCTTTCTTAAAATCTGTTCTGTGGTTTGTGCAGTTAGACGACTGAAGGCCTATGTTGTGACGATAAAATATAATAATCTTGACTCGGCACATATGTAACTTTACGCCAGTCATAATATATGGTAGAAGACTACAGTTATTTGTAAATGTTCAACTGACATTTATGCATACCAGCTTCTTTTTCCGTGTTGATGTGATCAACGCACTCAAAGTGTTATGAATGTCAACCTGTTTAAAAAAAAAAAAAAACCCCACCTTACAGATGTTTTCAGTCTGAAGGAAATAACAAACAGGGTCATGTTTATAAACAGAACTCATTTTAAATATTTTGAGATAAAACTTTAGCTATTAAGTTTTTCACAAAATCAGCATGTTTGAGAATTACCGAAATTGGTCGTTCCCCACGTGTGATGTAAGTGAAACGCGGTGCATGGATACCGAGTCTAATACACACATACCTATACACATACACACGTATGGGGGGGGGGGGGGGGGGGGGGGTTGTCCCCTCAAAATGGGTTGCCACACTACCACCCCAAAATAAAATCCTGGCTACGCCATTGGCGACAGTGCAGTTCCTCTTAAACGGCGATTGTCCAATTACAGCCAATCAGTTTGCATTCCTGATAAAAATCTAAACGTAATTTTTTTAATAACTCCTTGGCTGTTACTACGCTTTAGAATGTTATTTCATATTCCTAATAATTAGCCTTTAAACATGGATCTGTGCAAAAACACCACTCGAACTCTTTTCACGAGAGGGTACATAGAGAAGCTAACTGCCCATCAAAAAACGTGCGATCAATATTAAATTGCTCTAGCTACTATAAATGTACCAATTAAACGTTATTCTTGTTCTGTGTTGGTGTGAGCAACGCACCCAAAGTGGCACGTTAGTGTCATAATAGATCAACTCAATTGATTTCCATTCTTTTTGACAGTAATGTGAGTTAATATTAGGTGGCTGCGAGGCTAAATTAAAGCTATTAAGTGTGTAGGTTTACATTAACCTGATATCTGTTGACGAACTGACAGTGCCTGTCAAGCGACCGCAGTGTTGTACACACGCGGTCGCCTGGTATTGAATTCTTGACATATCAGCTTCTGTGTATATCAAGTTTTATTATTGTATGTTTTACTTAATAACCTGTGATACTGGGGCGTAGGCTGGAGGGTGTTGTTTGCACTAAGACAAACTTGTTTTTTCTTCTTTTTTTTACGGTGCAGTATTAGGCTATTTTGATTCATATACGTGTCCAAGGAGAATATAGATAAAAGGTTCATCCTGGTTCATATTGAAACCCTCCCAGGTCTAGACCACGCTACGCCCATGTGGTATATATAGTGTTCGTCACGAGTGGTTTTTATTATGGAAAATATCAACCGTTAATCGGTATTTGTCGAGTCTGTGTTAATCGGTATTTGTCGAGTCTGTGTTAATCGGTATTTGTCGAGGCTCTGACAAGACAAATACCGATAAAGTATTTAACGAGGTTGATATGTATACTGAACAAAAAAAGAAACTTCCGATTTGTACATATAGTATTTGTTGTGTTAAAGAATTCATTGTGTAATGAAATTATATAGGTAGTATTAGCCTTGAGCTGTATTATCAGCATTCATGAATTTTATCGATTATTTTTGCACTGTTAATCGTTAATGTCCCGTGTAGTATTCGGTCAATTTGTTTTACTTATCTTAGTGACACTGATGTCAAGTGAACAGAAACGCTTCAAAATTTGTAAACAAATTAACGTTTTTTACATTGTAGCATTTTTAGTATGCCAAGAATACCCAATAATTTACGCGAACGGGCGATTGGCATGCTTGATGCTGGCATGTCGATAGAAGACGTTGCAAGGCATGTTTGGAGTTCTAGTCGAGCGATACGAAATCTTCGCGTAAGATTTCGAACGACAGGAAGCACCAACGACTTGCCACGTCGTGGACGTCCGCGTGTTACAACGCGTAGTTAAGACCGCTATATCATGAACACGCATTTGCGCAATCGATTCCAAACTGCCACTGCTACTGCGGCTAACACACCTGGGCTTCATAATAACCGAATCAGTGGGCAAACTGTTCGTAATCGTCTGCGGGAGAACGGTTTACATGCACGACGTCCTTACGTCGGATGCGTTTTAACGCAAGGTCATCGTCTAAATCGTCTTAATTGGGCACGTGTACACACTCGCTGGATACGGCGACGTTGGAATACCGTTCTTTTTTCGGATGAATCCAGATTTTCTTTACAACGTGGTGATGGCAGGGTGCGCGTCTACCGTAGGAGAAATGAACGCTATGCTGACTGTTGTGTTCTTGAACGAGATCGTTTCGGGGGTGGGGATTGTGTCATGGTCTGGGCAGCCATTGCCCATGGTTATCGTTCACCACTAGTCGTCATTGATGGCAATTTAAATGCTCAACGTTAACGCGATGACATTCTCGCTCATCACGTCATTCCTCTGTTCCATAACAACGCCAACATCTCGATTTTTCAGCATGATAATGCCACCTCTCATACAGCTAGAGACACTGTACATTTTCTTAGGACAAATAACATTGATTTCATTGATGACTGGCCCGCTAAAAGTCCTGATCTCAACCCCATCGAGCATGTCTGGGATAGTGTGGACAGACGACTGAGGCGTCGTCCCAACCCACCCGCTAACGTCAACGAACTTCGTCAAGCGCTCATTCAGGAATGGAACAATATTCCACAGGCAGAAATCAACACTTTAGTCAATTCTATGCGCCTGCGATGCACTGCAGTGGTCAATTCAAGAGGTGGTCATACCCGTTATTAAGTGGGTTTTTTTTTTTTTTTAACCCCTACCACACTTGGTCAAAATTTCTCCCAGTTTCTGTTAACCTATGGCCATGATTTTTGCACCAAACGATGCATCATGGAACACTCTTTAAACGCATATATAACAATTATTCCCCCGGTTTATTTTCATCAAGTTATGTTCAAGCAAAGTTAGCGGAAGTTTCTTATTTTGTTCAGTATATATATATATATATATCTATGTATGTATGTATGTATGTGTGTGTGTGTGTGTGTGTGTGTGTGTGTGTGTGTGTGTGTGTGTGTGTGTGTGTGTGTGTGTGTGTGTGTGTGTGTGTGTGTGTGTTTATGTATATGTATATATATAAATAAATGTTTTAAGTTCAATATTCCTCTATCCAGGTTGTTTACTACGTGAAAGCATGGAGGAAATCCAAACCTCCAGCCAGTCAATGATGCTGATATCGGAGAAAGAGCGGGAGTACCTGGCCAAGCTGTGCTGGCTGCTGCAGGACGCGGGCACACAGGCTCTGAGGACAACCTTCAACAGCATCCACCCCCCACTGAGCCTCAACGAGCACCTGTCCCACTACAACATCAAGGCCGTGCTCACGAAGCTGATGGACGCGCGGGTGATCGACCAGCGGCACTGGAACCTCATGTACCCGAAGAAGAACCGGCCCACGTCGTCGCAGTTGTACGACGCCAAGCTGACGCTCATTTTGCTGGAGACGATCTGCCACCTGTCGGCGCCGTACCCGGGCGGTTGGCAGTCGAACCCCCTGCAGACGGACACCAGTATGAGCGCCGACCTCGTCCGTCTGCAGAAACTGCTGCAGCAGATAGGATCTCTAAGTAAGTGATTACTGTTAGGGATAAGGATATCTAAGTGAGTAATTACTGTTAGGGATAAGCAACTCTCAGTGAGTGATTACTGTCAGGGATATGGATCGCTAAGTGAGTGATTACTGTTAAGGATAAGGATCTCAAAGTAAGTGACTACTGTTAGGGATAAGGATCTCTAAGTGAATGATTACTGTTAGGGATAAGGATCTCTAAGTGAGTGATTATTGTTAGGGATAATGGTCGCTAAGATTACTGTTAGGGATTAGGATCTCTAAGTAAGTGATTACTGTTAGGGATGAGGATCTCAAAATAAGTGACTACTGTTAGGGATAAGGATATCTAAGTGAGTAATTACTGTTAGGGATAAGCAACTCTCAGTGGGTGATTACTGTCAGGGATATGGATCGCTAAGTGAGTGATTACTGTTAAGGATAAGGATCTCAAAGTAAGTGACTACTGTTAGGGATAAGGATCTCTAAGTGAATGATTACTGTTAGGGATAAGGATCTCTAAGTGAGTGATTACTGTTAGGGATAATGGTCGCTAAGATTACTGTTAGGGATTAGGATCTCTAAGTAAGTGACTACTGTTAGGGATAAGGATCTCTAAGTGAATGATTACTGTTAGGGATAAGGATCTCTAAGTAAGTGATTACTGTTAGGGATAAGGATCTCTAAGTGAATGATTACTGTTAGGGATAAGGATCTCTATGTAAGTGATTACTGTTAGGGATAAGGATCACTAAGTGAGTGATTATTGTTAGGGAGTAGGATCTCTAAGTAAGTGACTACTGTTAGGGATTAGGATCTCATATTAAGTGACTACTGTTAGGGATAAGGATCTCTAAGTGAATGATTACTGTTAGGGATAAGGATCTCTAAGTAAGTGATTACTGTTAGGGATTAGGATCTCTTAGTAAGTGACTATTGTTAGGGATAAGAATCTCTAAGTAAGTGACTACTGTTAGGGATTAGAATCGCTAAGTGAGTGATTACTGTTAGGGATTAGGATCTCTAAGTGAGTGATTACTGTTAGGGATAAGGATATCTAAGTGAGTGATTACTAGTAGGGATTAGGATCTCTAAGTGAGTGATTACTGTTAGGGATTAGGCTCTCTAAGTGAGTGATTACTGTTAGGGATAAGGATCTCTAAGTTAGTGATTACTGTTATGGATTAGGATCTCTAAGTAAGTGATTACTGTTAGGGATAAGGATATCTAAGTGAGTGATTACTGTTAGAGATTAGGATCTCTAAGTAAGTCACTACTGTTAGGGATTAGGATCTCTAAGTAAGTGATTACTGTTAGGGATTGGGCTCTCTAAGTGAGTGACTACTGTTAGGGATAAGGATCTCTAAGTGAGTGATTACTGTTAGGGATTAGGATCTCTAAGTAAGTGACTAGTTAGGGATTAGAATCTGTAAGTGAGTGATTACTGTTCGGGATAAGGATCTCTAAGTGAGTGATTACTGTTAGGGATAAGGATCTTTAAGTGAGTGATTACTGTTAGGGATAAGGATCTTTAAGTGAGTGATTACTGTTAAGGATCTGGGGCCGGACGTAGTCCAGTGGTATAGCGCTTGTTTGATGCGTGGTCGGTCTAGGATCGATCCCCGTCAGCGGACCCGTTGGGCTATTTCTCGTTCCATCCACTGCACCACGACTGGTATATCAAAGGCTGTGGTATGTGCTATCCTGGATGTAAAACATTTGGTAATTGGGACATATAGTTTTAGAGAGGAAGCCCGCTACATTTTTCCTTTAATAGCAAGGGATCTTTTATATGCACCATCCTACAGACATGATAGCACATACCACGGTCTTTGATATACCAGTCGTGGTGCACTGGCTTGGAACAAGAAATATTCTCAATGGGTCCAACAACGGGGATCGATCCTAGACCGACCGCACACCAGGTGAGCGTTTTACCACTGGGCTACGTCCCGCACCCCGTGGTAGCAAGGATTTTTTTATATGCACCATCCCACAGACAGGATAGTGCATACCACGGCCTTTGATATACGAGTTTACACTACACTACTGATGCAGTTGAAGCTATAATGTGCTTTTCTCTTCTTTCTCCACAAACAGTAGACCGTGCTAACGAACAGTAGAACAGTGGGAAAGCACTCGCATGATGCGCGGTCGGTCGAGGACACTGAGTTAGTTGTTAATCGTTAGTGGTCAGTGAGAGAGAAGAGGGTGTAGAGGCCTTACACCTACCCACCGAGTCGTTAAAACTCGCTCTGATTGGGAGAGGCGGGATGTAGCCCAATGGTAAAGCTCTCGCTCGATGCGCGGTTGGTTTGGGATCGATTCTCGTTGGTGGGCCCGTTGGGCTATTTCTCGTTCCAGCCAGTGCACCACGACTGGTACACCAAAGGCCGTGGTATGTACTACCCTGTCTGTGGGATGGTGCATATAAAAGAGCCCTTGCTCCTAATCGAAAAGAGTGGCCCATGAAGTGGCGACAGCGGGTTTCCTCTCTCAATATCTGTGTGATCCTTAACCATATGTCTGACGCCATATAACCGTAAATAAAATGTGTTGAGTTCGTCGTTAAATAAAACATTTTTTTCTTTCTCTCGCTCTGGGTGGGAGCCGGTACCGGGCTGCGAACCGTGTACCTACCAGCCTTATGTCCGATGGCTTAACCACGACGCCACCGAGGTCGGTGTTGAAGAATCTTCAATGTTTTTTTTCTCTTCTTTGTCCACAGGCGGCGTGCGGCACGACGAGTACCCAGTGTTATGGGACCAGATCGTCGAGGTGTTGGAGCGACTCGGGGGCCAGGACGTCAAGGTGCAGATCGAGACGATCCAGGGGGAGGTGGTGCCTGAGGACCAGCTCGACCACTACATCCAGCAGCTGAAGGACAACTGGAGCTATGTGAAGGAGAAGAACATCCGGCGACTCAGGCGGCTGTACGGCAGGGGCGGCATGGCCAAGCTGTCGTCCATAGCAGTGAGGAGGGACCCGCGCGTCAAACACGAGAAAGAAGGTGGGTCCAGTAAACAAAGTAACCCTTAGCACTCATTCCACCACTCCCCGCAAGAAACGAACACGAAACACAAAAAAAGAAACAAACAAAACAAAAATAAAATTTTGGTACATTAAACATATCATGTACGTGTGTGTGTATGTGTGCGTGTGTGTGTATGTGTGCGTGTGTGTGTGTGTATGTGTGCGTGTGTGGGTGCGTGTATGTTTGTATGTATGTATGTATTTTTATATTTTTGAATATCTCTATTGTATGTATGTCGGGTTTTGACTTAAACATACATATATTCAATGACGCACTGGCACAGGGGATATTAAAATCCTTTATTGCCTTCACAAATTTCCTCATGCCGTTACCGAGACCCGAACCTGTGGCACCCAATCGCCCGCAATTGTTGGGCCGGAACGCTACCAATCAGACCAACTACGTTCCACAAAAAATAGAACGATCGTTAGTCGACAGTATTCGTACCTGTCCAACAACCACGCGGTTCTAAGGCCCCATGGCTTGGCAACGTTTGACTTACATGCAGATGTGGACAGACCTGGCACTGGCTATATATGTATTTTTATATTTTTGAATATCTCTATTGTATGTATGTCGGGTTTCGACTTAAACATACATATATTCAATGACGCACTGGCACAGGGGATATTAAAATCCTTTATTGCCTTCACAAATTTCCTCATGCCGTTACCGAGACCCGAACCTGTGGCACCCAATCGCCCGCAATTGTTGGGCCGGAACGCTACCAATCAGACCAACTACGTTCCACAAAAAATAGAACGATCGTTAGTCGACAGTATTCGTACCTGTCCAACAACCACGCGGTTCTAAGGCCCCATGGCTTGGCAACGTTTGACTTACATGCAGATGTGGACAGACCTGGCACTGGCTATATATGTATTTTTATATTTTTGAATATCTCTATTGTATGTATGTCGGGTTTTGACTTAAACATACATATATTCAATGACGCACTGGCACAGGGGATATTAAAATCCTTTATTGCCTTCACAAATTTCCTCATGCCGTTACCGAGACCCGAACCTGTGGCACCCAATCGCCCGCAATTGTTGGGCCGGAACGCTACCAATCAGACCAACTACGTTCCACAAAAAATAGAACGATCGTTAGTCGACAGTATTCGTACCTGTCCAACAACCACGCGGTTCTAAGGCCCCATGGCTTGGCAACGTTTGACTTACATGCAGATGTGGACAGACCTGGCACTGGCTATATATGTATTTTTATATTTTTGAATATCTCTATTGTATGTATGTCGGGTTTTGACTTAAACATACATATATTCAATGACGCACTGGCACAGGGGATATTAAAATCCTTTATTGCCTTCACAAATTTCCTCATGCCGTTACCGAGACCCGAACCTGTGGCACCCAATCGCCCGCAATTGTTGGGCCGGAACGCTACCAATCAGACCAACTACGTTCCACAAAAAATAGAACGATCGTTAGTCGACAGTATTCGTACCTGTCCAACAACCACGCGGTTCTAAGGCCCCATGGCTTGGCAACGTTTGACTTACATGCAGATGTGGACAGACCTGGCACTGGCTATATATGTATTTTTATATTTTTGAATATCTCTATTGTATGTATGTCGGGTTTTGACTTAAACATACATATATTCAATGACGCACTGGCACAGGGGATATTAAAATCCTTTATTGCCTTCACAAATTTCCTCATGCCGTTACCGAGACCCGAACCTGTGGCACCCAATCGCCCGCAATTGTTGGGCCGGAACGCTACCAATCAGACCAACTACGTTCCACAAAAAATAGAACGATCGTTAGTCGACAGTATTCGTACCTGTCCAACAACCACGCGGTTCTAAGGCCCCATGGCTTGGCAACGTTTGACTTACATGCAGATGTGGACAGACCTGGCACTGGCTATATATGTATTTTTATATTTTTGAATATCTCTATTGTATGTATGTCGGGTTTTGACTTAAACATACATATATTCAATGACGCACTGGCACAGGGGATATTAAAATCCTTTATTGCCTTCACAAATTTCCTCATGCCGTTACCGAGACCCGAACCTGTGGCACCCAATCGCCCGCAATTGTTGGGCCGGAACGCTACCAATCAGACCAACTACGTTCCACAAAAAATAGAACGATCGTTAGTCGACAGTATTCGTACCTGTCCAACAACCACGCGGTTCTAAGGCCCCATGGCTTGGCAACGTTTGACTTACATGCAGATGTGGACAGACCTGGCACTGGCTATATATGTATTTTTATATTTTTGAATATCTCTATTGTATGTATGTCGGGTTTTGACTTAAACATACATATATTCAATGACGCACTGGCACAGGGGATATTAAAATCCTTTATTGCCTTCACAAATTTCCTCATGCCGTTACCGAGACCCGAACCTGTGGCACCCAATCGCCCGCAATTGTTGGGCCGGAACGCTACCAATCAGACCAACTACGTTCCACAAAAAATAGAACGATCGTTAGTCGACAGTATTCGTACCTGTCCAACAACCACGCGGTTCTAAGGCCCCATGGCTTGGCAACGTTTGACTTACATGCAGATGTGGACAGACCTGGCACTGGCTATATATGTATTTTTATATTTTTGAATATCTCTATTGTATGTATGTCGGGTTTTGACTTAAACATACATATATTCAATGACGCACTGGCACAGGGGATATTAAAATCCTTTATTGCCTTCACAAATTTCCTCATGCCGTTACCGAGACCCGAACCTGTGGCACCCAATCGCCCGCAATTGTTGGGCCGGAACGCTACCAATCAGACCAACTACGTTCCACAAAAAATAGAACGATCGTTAGTCGACAGTATTCGTACCTGTCCAACAACCACGCGGTTCTAAGGCCCCATGGCTTGGCAACGTTTGACTTACATGCAGATGTGGACAGACCTGGCACTGGCTATATATGTATTTTTATATTTTTGAATATCTCTATTGTATGTATGTCGGGTTTTGACTTAAACATACATATATTCAATGACGCACTGGCACAGGGGATATTAAAATCCTTTATTGCCTTCACAAATTTCCTCATGCCGTTACCGAGACCCGAACCTGTGGCACCCAATCGCCCGCAATTGTTGGGCCGGAACGCTACCAATCAGACCAACTACGTTCCACAAAAAATAGAACGATCGTTAGTCGACAGTATTCGTACCTGTCCAACAACCACGCGGTTCTAAGGCCCCATGGCTTGGCAACGTTTGACTTACATGCAGATGTGGACAGACCTGGCACTGGCTATATATGTATTTTTATATTTTTGAATATCTCTATTGTATGTATGTCGGGTTTTGACTTAAACATACATATATTCAATGACGCACTGGCACAGGGGATATTAAAATCCTTTATTGCCTTCACAAATTTCCTCATGCCGTTACCGAGACCCGAACCTGTGGCACCCAATCGCCCGCAATTGTTGGGCCGGAACGCTACCAATCAGACCAACTACGTTCCACAAAAAATAGAACGATCGTTAGTCGACAGTATTCGTACCTGTCCAACAACCACGCGGTTCTAAGGCCCCATGGCTTGGCAACGTTTGACTTACATGCAGATGTGGACAGACCTGGCACTGGCTATATATGTATTTTTATATTTTTGAATATCTCTATTGTATGTATGTCGGGTTTTGACTTAAACATACATATATTCAATGACGCACTGGCACAGGGGATATTAAAATCCTTTATTGCCTTCACAAATTTCCTCATGCCGTTACCGAGACCCGAACCTGTGGCACCCAATCGCCCGCAATTGTTGGGCCGGAACGCTACCAATCAGACCAACTACGTTCCACAAAAAATAGAACGATCGTTAGTCGACAGTATTCGTACCTGTCCAACAACCACGCGGTTCTAAGGCCCCATGGCTTGGCAACGTTTGACTTACATGCAGATGTGGACAGACCTGGCACTGGCTATATATGTATTTTTATATTTTTGAATATCTCTATTGTATGTATGTCGGGTTTTGACTTAAACATACATATATTCAATGACGCACTGGCACAGGGGATATTAAAATCCTTTATTGCCTTCACAAATTTCCTCATGCCGTTACCGAGACCCGAACCTGTGGCACCCAATCGCCCGCAATTGTTGGGCCGGAACGCTACCAATCAGACCAACTACGTTCCACAAAAAATAGAACGATCGTTAGTCGACAGTATTCGTACCTGTCCAACAACCACGCGGTTCTAAGGCCCCATGGCTTGGCAACGTTTGACTTACATGCAGATGTGGACAGACCTGGCACTGGCTATATATGTATTTTTATATTTTTGAATATCTCTATTGTATGTATGTCGGGTTTTGACTTAAACATACATATATTCAATGACGCACTGGCACAGGGGATATTAAAATCCTTTATTGCCTTCACAAATTTCCTCATGCCGTTACCGAGACCCGAACCTGTGGCACCCAATCGCCCGCAATTGTTGGGCCGGAACGCTACCAATCAGACCAACTACGTTCCACAAAAAATAGAACGATCGTTAGTCGACAGTATTCGTACCTGTCCAACAACCACGCGGTTCTAAGGCCCCATGGCTTGGCAACGTTTGACTTACATGCAGATGTGGACAGACCTGGCACTGGCTATATATGTATTTTTATATTTTTGAATATCTCTATTGTATGTATGTCGGGTTTTGACTTAAACATACATATATTCAATGACGCACTGGCACAGGGGATATTAAAATCCTTTATTGCCTTCACAAATTTCCTCATGCCGTTACCGAGACCCGAACCTGTGGCACCCAATCGCCCGCAATTGTTGGGCCGGAACGCTACCAATCAGACCAACTACGTTCCACAAAAAATAGAACGATCGTTAGTCGACAGTATTCGTACCTGTCCAACAACCACGCGGTTCTAAGGCCCCATATGTATGTAATTACTATGTATGTACGTACGTATGTATGTATTGATTTATGAATATCTATATATTGTATGTATGTCGAGGTTCACTGTTACATACATAGATATTAACGCACTGGCGCAGGGGATAATTAAATCCTTTCTGGCCTCACAAATTGTCCCATGCCGTTGTTGGGACTCGAACCTGTGGCACCGATTCGCCCGCAAATTGCAAGACTAACCACGATACGCTCTGAGCTATCGAAGCTTCCAAAAAAAGGAAGTTTCTTTAACTCAACCTTATGCATGGGGCCTACAATCTACGCGGTCGATCCCGCTTACGTGCATGAAACAGTGGGCAGACCTTGCACTGGTTAGTATGTATTGATGTATGAATATCTATATATTGTATGTATGTCGAGGTTGACTAGTACATACATAGATATTAACGCACTGGCGCAGGGGATAATTAAATCCTTTCTGGCCTCAAAAATTGTCCCATGCCATTGCTGGGACTCGAACCTGTGGCACCGATTCGCCCGCAAATTGCAAGACTAACCACGATACACTCTGAGCTATCGAAGCTTCCATAAAAAAAGAAGCTTCTTTAATTCAACCATATGCATGGGGCCTACAATCTACGCGGTCGATCCCGCTTACGTGCATGAAACAGTGGGCAGACCTGGCACTGGCTAGTATGTATTGATGTATGAATATCTATATATTGTATGTATGTCGAGGTTGACTAGTACATACATAGATATTAACGCACTGGCGCAGGGGATAATTAAATCCTTTCTGGCCTCAAAAATTGTCCCATGCCGTTGCTGGGACTCGAACCTGTGGCACCGATTCGCCCGCAAATTGCAAGACTAACCACGATACGCTCTGAGCTATCGAAGCTTCCAAAAAAAGGAAGTTTCTTTAACTCAACCTTATGCATGGGGCCTACAATCTACGCGGTCGATCCCGCTTACGTGCATGAAACAGTGGGCAGACCTGGCACTGGCTAGTATGTATTGATGTATGAATATCTATATATTGTATGTATGTCGAGGTTGACTATTACATACATAGATATTAACGCACTGGCGCAGGGGATAATTAAATCCTTTCTGGACTCGAACCTGTGGCACCGATTCGCCCGCAAATTGCAAGACTAACCACGATACACTCTGAGCTATCGAAGCTTCCATAAAAAAGGAAGCTTCTTTAACTCAACCATATGCATGGGGCCTACAATCTACGCGGTCGATCCCGCTTACGTGCATGAAACAGTGGGCAGACCTGGCACTGGCTAGTATGTATTGATGTATGAATATCTATATATTGTATGTATGTCGAGGTTGAATAGTACATACATAGATATTAACGCACTGGCGCAGGGGATAATTAAATCCTTTCTGGCCTCAAAAATTGTCCCATGCCGTTGCTGGGACTCGAACCTGTGGCACCGATTCGCCCGCAAATTGCAAGACTAACCACGATACACTCTGAGCTATCGAAGCTTCCATAAAAAAAGGAAGCTTCTTTAACTCAACCATATGCATGGGGCCTACAATCTACGCGGTCGATCCCGCTTACGTGCATGAAACAGTGGGCAGACCTGGCACTGGCTAGTATGTATTGATGTATGAATATCTATATATTGTATGTATGTCGAGGTTGACTAGTACATACATAGATATTAACGCACTGGCGCAGGGGATAATTAAATCCTTTCTGGCCTCAAAAATTGTCCCATGCCATTGCTGGGACTCGAACCTGTGGCACCGATTCGCCCGCAAATTGCAAGACTAACCACGATACACTCTGAGCTATCGAAGCTTCCATAAAAAAGGAAGCTTCTTTAACTCAACCATATGCATGGGGCCTACAATCTACGCGGTCGATCCCGCTTACGTGCATGAAACAGTGGGCAGACCTGGCACTGGTTAGTATGTATTGATGTATGAATATCTATATACTGTATGTATGTCGAGGTTGACTATTACATGCATAGATATTAACGCACTGGCGCACGGGATAATTAAATCCTTTCTGGCCTCAAAAATTGTCCCATGCCGTTGCTGGGACTCGAACCTGTGGCACCGATTCGCCCGCAAATTGTATGTACGTATGTACGTACGTACGTATGTATGTATGTATGTATGTATGTATGTATGTATAGTGTAGTGTACGGGCATATGTGGCTAAAATAGGTCCCGTGGGAATTTCATGTTAATTTTTGGAACCAATGATATTGCATACAGATTCAGAAAAAAATATGGTTCCATTTTTTTCATGAATATGAAGGTCATTTTGAGATCACCAAAGGTCAGCACTATAAATCTGTTCTAGATTTAAGTGAAATAAGGCGTCACTGTATATTGTCTTTAAAATATTGGTATGTAGCATTTTAAAAGAAAAGACACCATGTAAACTACGCCAAAACAGGAATGCATGGTTTGTTTTGTTGTTACTAGGGGCGGACATAGAAATTTGGAAACGGGGCAGGGAGGTGGGGATGGGCAAAATATTTAGTGTGCTAAACTACTACCGCAGATGTTGTGTCACATTTAGTTAAATCCACTAAAAAATGTGAACAGTTTTTGTCAAAAGGGGGCGTTTAATGTCTGTCAAAAAGGGTCTGTTCAGTGTATCTCAAACGTATGGGTTTGTTGTAAGTTTGCTGAGAAATGTGTGCATCTTGTCATTGTAAAATAGGTAGTAGGTCTTTCAGACTAGTAATTGAGGGTCACCTATGATGTATTTACTTACACAATTCAAGACTGTTTTACTACCCTTCCCCATGTGCACGTTTTGTACATTTTATCACTCTCCCCCATTCAACGCATGCTCAGGTGTACATTGATATTTCATTTGAAAAGTATATCGGATACAATTAGGAGCATGGATTGCATCCATTTTACCAATAAAATAATTAATTTTGGCGTATATACCCCCACCCCCGTACACTCTATATACGTAATGTCCTACCCCCTCTATCGGGTGTATGTACTTTATGGATGGCCCCTTGCAGTAAGACAAAATACATTAAATGAAACCCGGTTTATTTGTTTTTCTAATACAGCAAAGGATATTTTATATGCACTGTCCTACAGACAGGAAAGGTCTCACTACACAGATATCATCTGCCATTGAAACCCATGTTAAACTGCCCAACTTCAATCGAAGATTGCCCATAGAACGGGTTCTCGTTGGCACTAACAACATACACCATTGCGAACATACATTATATAAGCATTTATATTCACTCCAAAATTGTGAACATTTCCGTCTCAGTTTTTTGCTATATGACCGCATCTGGCTGTAGTACCGGTCCGAACAGGTGGTTCATTAACCGATTCACTCCGGCTGTCACTTGCGCTATATACCCATGTCCCAAATGGTCGATGCACAATATTTCAAAATAACATGGGCAAAATACAGCCAGAAGGCTTACCATTAAACATACATATTGTTTTAATTCTTCACCATTTTCTAGAAGTGAATATGTGAACCATAACATGTGCCACAATTAGGAACTATAGTGGACCGTGATGAATGAACTCTCACCTGGAAGTGATCTGTGTAGTGAGACCAAAACACATACCACGGCATTTGTCATGTTGTGGTGCACTGGTTGGAACGAGAAAAAAAACAATCAGCTGGATGGATCCACCGCGGTGGTTCGAACCTGCAACGCAAGCACCTCAAGCGACCACTCAACCGACTACGGTGTTTGAGTCGAAGGAGTGAATCCGTTCGGAAGAGACCGGCCTCGGTGGCGTCGTGGCAGGCCATCGGTCTACAGGCTGGTAGGTACTGGGTTCGGATCCCAGTCGAGGCATGGGATTTTTATTCCAGATACCGACTCCAAACCCTGAGTGAGTGCTCCGCAAGGCTCAATGGGTAGGTGTAAACCACTTGCACCGACCAGTGATCCATAACTGGTTCAACAAAGGCCATGGTTTGTGTTATCCTGCCTGTGGGAAGCGCAAATAAAAGATCCCTTGCTGCTAATCGGAAGAGTAGCCCATGTAGTGGCGACAGCGGGTTTCCTCTCAAAATATGTGTGGTCCTTAACCATATGTCTGACGCCATATAACCGTAAATAAAATGTGTTGAGTGCGTCGTTAAATAAAACACTTCTTTCTTTCTTTTCCGTTTTCCTGTCTAAACCATTGCTCCACGACTGGAACAGTTTAGCGGGTTTCCGCTAAGAAGATTATATGGCCAAATGTTTGACATCCGAACGCCGATGATTGATAAATCAAAGTGCTGTAATGGTGTCGTTAAACAAAACAAACTTTAACTTTCTAGCTCTGTGTATTACTTTAACGCAAGACATGTGTCCATTGCTTTGGTAATGGCAGTTATGGTACACTGCTTTTTTGCATGCTATATTAGGGTTAAAAATACTTTCCGAGCTTTGTGGATACTGACCTGGTTAAAGTACAGAAATGATTTTAAAATCAGTTTATTTATTGCCTCCCCAGGGGCCCAGCAGGTTTTTTTTGCCCCTACCAGTGAACGAAATCCTTCGTCACAGCAGCCATATATATATGAAACTCGGAGTAATAGCGTAGGACAAAAGTGCAATATATATATTTATATATATATATATATATATATATATATATATCTTTAATATCAGCTATTTAAAAACAAAGCTGAAATAGAAAATGTGGATATCGTTCTCTATAAACAAATAACTACATTTTGTATATGTGGCTTATATTTTCGATCTGCGCTAAAATTGCCATTAAGCAGCAACCCTACAAGACGTGTAATGGATTTTATATGCAAATCAGTGTAATTAAGTGTGTAAATATTCAATGTTCTTATATCAAAACTATTTCCTAAGATATGTCCTAAAATACACACTGGCGTGTTTTTATCATCAGACACACATTTTGTCCTTGATGGTGATGAGTCGGATGATGATACGATTATTGAGTCAAACATTTCAGTTGAAATGCACACATTAATATTCAGGCCAGGTAATATAGTATGCTCACCGTAATAAAAATGTCACATATTCCCTTGTGTTACCTAAGAAACAGAGATAATTTAGGAATACTAGTATACAAATTTGATAATATAGACTAAATTCACATAGGTTTTTAGAAGAAACAAAAAATACTTTTAAAAAATATATTTAATTAAAAATGGCTATTAACATGTTGTATTACCCTGCATGCAATATTCATACATATTCATTCAATCGATTTTGGATACTGACCTTGCACAACGTCAAAATTACCTTGACCTTGATTAGAAAAATGGAACCATATTTTTTGTAATCTGCATAATATAACAAGTACAATCATGTTTGGTTCCAAAAATTAAAATTCAAGTCCCACGGAACTACATATGTATGTATGTATGTATTGATGTATGAATATCTCTATATTGTATGTATGTCGAGTTTGACTCTTACACACACATAGATATTAACACACTGGCGCAGGGAATAATTTAATCCTTTCTGGCCTTAAAAATTGCCTCATGCCGTTGCATGGACGTATGCAAGTATGACCCATGTCTTATGGTATATGAACGAGATCCTATTCTTTTATTTGCTCACATTCAGGTTTGAGTCTGGAAGACAAGGAGGTCCTAACGACGATGACCAAACTTCTGGCGGAGCAGGTCATTGCCGAAGACATCCTAGACCGCCTGCAGCAGGGGCAGATAATCAAGATCGGCGACCGCCACGAGATTATGGCGCTGACCAAAAACTCGGACCGGATGCACATGGTTCTGGACAAGATCCAGACATCCAAGTCAACGCACGGACTGAAAATACTGTGCGACGCCCTCAAGTTCAACCACCCCGCCATCTACGATACCGTCATGGATTACAGGAAGACTGTCTACAAGCAGGGGGTGAAGGAAGTAGTGGGTGAGTGCATTTTTACAAGACTTGTCCTGCCTTTATTTTCTTGCTTATATCCAATTAAGGTTCAAGAACGCTGTCCTGGGCACACACCTCAGTTATATGGGCTGTCTGTCCAGGACAGTGGATTAGTTGTTAGTTGTTAGTGGTTAGTGAGAGAAGAAAGAATGTAGTGGTCTTACACCTACCCACTGAGTCGTTAAAACTCGCTCTGGGTGGGAGCCGGTACCGGGCTGCGAACCCAGTACCTACTAGCCTTATGTCCGATGGCTTAACCACGACACCACCTAGGCTGGTCTTGTCTAGAGCAAGTCTCTGAATAACCATATGCGTAGTTTAAAATGAGCTTAGAAGCAGAACATTAATGGAGACGGTGAGAAAATCCCAGTGAGAGAAGGTTCACCGAGGGGATTTGATCCGAAGTACCTCGGGCTAGTGTTCTACTGACTGCGCTAGATCCCGCGAGTGCGCCACCACGTTCGAATGAAAACACAACTTGGGCCGATTTCACATGTCTGGATTTCGTAACATCAGGTTATATGAAAACCTAGGTTTAACACTGGTTTACATAAAACACTGAAAAACTTGACCAAGACCTACACCCGTGGTGCATTTCACGTGTGTGTTTTATCCGTGTTTACAAAACCACGCTTTTTACATGGGTTACCCGCAGATCTAGAAACGGACATAAGCGAGGGATAGCTTACACTTCATTACTTTGTAGTTCAAACTCGTTGCTAGTATATTATTAGCATTCGCGTACAATATGGGGGGTCAACTATCTCCTCATTCATCCAATGGAAAAACAGCACAGTCAAAATCGATTATACTGTGATGTATAGTTAATCTGACAATCATTTGTCTGTGACGCGTAACTTAGCCACAAGCGGGAGGTCTGTAAATAACTTTTAGTCGAAAAAGATGTTAAAATGTGCTTAAAACCTGATTTTTGAGGATATGTAAGAAATAAAATAATCCATTCGTGTCCGTTAGATACCATTTATCTTACTTGCTGATTAAAAACGTATCCAACTCGCTTTCGCTCGTTAGATACATTTTAAAACAACTTGTTGTAAGATAAATGATAACGGCCACTCATGTATTATTCTCTATATACAGTCGTGCTAAAATAAAATAAAAAAACAAACAAAAGGGTATCTTGTCTAAAATGGGAAGTCGAACCCCTTGATCCCCCACCCTTTATCTGCTACTGTAGTGGGTTAAAATGGTCTCTAAAAATACGTTCATATTTAATGGCTCTGCGATACTGATGTAAAACACCATTTTGCTGGCGAAATTATCTTTGAAGAAAAGTTACTTTGAGCAAACCCAGTGAAAAACCACATCAAGGGCAGGTTTAAACAAGCAATATAATTGTAACCCAGTGTTAAACTAGGGTTATTGAAAACCAGACATGTGAAATGCACAGTAAACATGACCCAGGGTTTAACCTAGGTTTAACCCATATGTTTCCAAAACCCACTGATAACCCAGACATATGAAATCGGCCCATTAATGTGTCTGTATACTCCTACAGTAAACTTAAGTGTACATAAAATTACTTAACATATAAAATTAATATGATGAATTTTTATCTTTGTCATCGTCATCATTATTAGGAAGTTGTGTGCACATGTATAAAGCGCAGACCTGTTGTAGTCGTTTTAGTCATTCACGCACTGTATATTGGTTACAAGTATGTATGCATGAAATGTGTGGGTTTACGTGCTGCGCTGTATATTGGTTACAAGTATGTATGCATGGAATGTGTGGGTTTACGTGCTGCGCTGTATATTGGTTACAAGTATGTATGCATGAAATGTGTAGGTTTACGTGCTGCGCTGTATATTGATTACAAGTATGTATACATGAAATGTATAGGTTTACGCGCTGCCCTGTATATTGGTTACAAGTATGTATACATGAAATGTGTAGGTTTACGTGCTGCGCTGTATATTGGTTACAAGTATGTATACATGAAATGTATAGGTTTACGCGCTGCCCTGTATATTGGTTACAAGTATGTATGTATGAAATGTATAGGTTTACGTGCTGCCCTGTATATTGGTTACAAGTATGTATGCATGAAATGTGTCGGTTTACGAGCTGCCCTCTATATTGGTTACAAGCATGTATGCATGGAGTATGTAGGTTTACCTGCTGCCCTCTATATTGGTTACAAGTATGTATGCATGAAATGTGTCGGTTTACGAGCTGCCCTCTATATTGGTTACAAGTATGTATGCATGAAATGTGTCGCTTTACGTGCTGTCATGTATATTGGTTACAAGTATGTATGCATGAAATGTGTAGGTGTACGTGCTGCCCTCTATATTGGTTACAAGTATGTATGCATGAAATGTGTCGGTTTACGTGCTGTCATGTCTATTGGTTACAAGTATGTATGTATGCATGAAATGTGTAGCTTTACGTGCTACGTCAGTTGTAAAATATGTGTAAAATAGCATGAAGGAAGAAGGAAAAAAATGTTTTATTTAACGACTCACTCAACACATTTTCTTTACGGTTATATGGCGTCGGAAAAGAAACAAAAATAGCATGAATGGGAAATGAGCGAAACGACCTGTGTATGTGATAGAATTATGTAGTTTAGAACACTAACCATAGTTAGTTACAGAGATGCAACAAAACAAGGGAGAATGAATTGAGAGAAAATGTGTAAAAATGCGGTGGGGGGAGGGAGCGGAGAGAGGGGCTAATATTGAAGCATGTTTAACTTTGTATAGGAACTAAGTTAACTACATTCTGTGTACATGTAGCTGTCGCTGTACAAACCAAGTACTTTTGTGCTGTGCTATGCTGTGCTGTCTTGTGTTCGTTTACGTCACGTCACATCACATCACATCATGTTACATCACATACCAAACGTATTGCACACATGTACTGAAGATCATCATTATTGTGAATGTGACGACGTCATCGTGCTATTTATGAGTGTTTTATTATTCGGACAGACTTGGTGAAGGTGTGTCAGACCGCCATGTGCAATCAGTACCGGACCGTGTTCTCCGCATTCTACCCAATCCCCTGGAACGACAACTTCAGCGTCAACGTCTACGACTACTACGTCTCTTTAGACGTATTCGATGAACACGGGTAAAGTAACTAATCACGTCTAATCGGCCATTATATTTTAAAATGGAAGAAAAAGTGCTTAAAGTAGGAAAAGTAAAGTTTGTTTTGTTTAACGACACCACTAGAGCACATTGATTCATTAATCATCGGCTGTTGGATGTCAAACATTTTGTAACTTTGACATATAGTCTTAGAGTGGAAACCCGCTACATTTTTTCCATTGGTAACGAGGTTGTTTTTAAATGCACCATCCCACAGACTGGATAGCACATACCACGGCCTTTGATATACCAGTCATAGTGCACTGGCTAGAAGTTGGAGGAATTCCATCCTCGGCAAAATTCATTTTTAAAAAAAGTCCTTAAAGGGCCTAAAGCTGCATTTACTAAGATTCCACGTGCGATATTCAGTAGGGGAAAAGATCGGGTGTATAAACAAATACTATTTAGGTGACCTTTTTAAAAAAACCCTTGTTTTTATAAGTATTTTGCTTTGAAAAAAACAACAAAAAAACACCCAAAAAACACCCCAAAAACCCCTGGTAACGCCCAGACGTTAAAAAGACGGTAGAAGAAAGCAGCAGCTAGTTTGTAGCAAAGGTCATTCGGCTGGCTACCATCTAACATAAAAACATGCTTTCAATGTAAATGTCTGGACGGGATTTGTCTGTGGTATAACGCTATTCGCAGCTGGTGCCGTGAGTCAGGAGTTCGAACGCCATCAGTGGAGTTGTTTTTTTGTTGTTGTTGTTTTGTTGAGGGTGGGAGGGTTTGTTCGGATTAAAAAAAAATATCTCATCCCTTTCCAAACAGTGCTGCATGATTGGTACATGAGAAGCTGTGGTACGTACTGTCCAGTCTAGACCAAGTCTCCAAATAATCATAGCCGTAGTTGAAAATGGCTTGAGCAAGTTAAAGTTTGTTTTTGTTTAACAACACCACTAGAGAAAACCCGCTACATATATATGCATTTTCCCACAGACAGGACAACACATACAGCGGTCTTTGATATACCAGTCGTGTTGCACTGGTTGGTATAGGGGAAACTAATCGGAGAATGGGTCCACCAAGGAGATTCGATCTTGCGACAAAAACACCTCACGCGAACGCCAAAATGAGATGTCTTTAAAGAAATACTTTTTCAGATTCATTTCATTGTAAGTTTAGAACCCCATCCGGGCCATCATATTTAATTTAATTTAACATCCAGGGTAAATAATAATGCTTCCACTGAACAGTACTGTAATATTATATTTACAAGTGCTTTATTTATTTCATAATATAAGTGTTTATGAACAATTCTCATTTAGTCTTCATTTTCTAATTGTAGCCAAAAGCAGGACCTCAGAGACATACTGCCAATGCAGAAAGCAGCAGGTGTCGGCAAAAGGATCCTAATTGAAGGGTGTTCAGGAAGTGGCAAGTCAACGCTAGCAGCGGTGTTGGCGTCCATGTGGGCAAACAACAAGAACTACTTCAAGCACAGTTATGACTTCCTCCTATTTATTGATGCACAACGCGTCTCAGATGATTTCTCCAGAGAAGTCTATCACATGGTCGTACCGGACAGGACACCGATCACTGGACAAGAGTTCTGGTCAGTCCTAGAAGCTAACGCCCGTAACGTGGTCATTCTTGTCGATGGCTATGATGACAGAACGAACTGCGAGAAACTCCATCAAATCCTCCGTGGGAAGAGGCTTCGCAAGAGCTCAGTAATCCTCTTTGTCACACCCGAGATGCACGTAGACAGGCACATAAGTCCCGACTACAAACTTTTTAACACCGGACTGGGAACAAATGGCAGATTAGAGTACATGAAATCATACGCCCACCTATTGAAGCTCACAAAAGAGAATGTTGAAGTTCTCAAAGAGTATCTATCAAAGAAAGAGTGGCATCTGTTGCCTCATTTGTCTTCACCCTTTGTGTGTTTTATGTTAATAATGGTGTACCACAGCAACACAGAACTTGATTTGCTCACAGTAACAACGTTATCAGCTCTCTGTGAGCAATACTGCATTGTGGTGGCAAAACAGTGCTGCAAACGACAAAATCTAGAATATCAAAATAATAACTTTCCCGACGAAGTCAATGAAGCAATAAGGACCTTAGGATCCTTGGCATTCAATGCTGTTGTTTCAGGGAAAGTTTCTTTTTCTGAAGCAGACTTTTCTCAGTACTCCTTTAATGTCTTAATAACAAAGTGTGGAGCCATGACCAGGAATAATATGACATTCGAGTACAGGTTCCTGTGTACCATGTTCATGGACTTTCTTGCAGCTCAGCACATAGAAGGAATGATGCATGCTGATGTTGTGAGGATGATTAGCGAAAATAACTTCTTGGACAAATCTCGCTATGCGCAGCTTGTTTCATTTGTATGCGGTTTGTATGAAGAGGAACCAGGTGTCCCACTCATGGATATGGTGCTCCAAGAGCTCGCCGAAGACGGCGCAGTGAATGAAATTATGTGGGATGAAATAGAAAAGGCAGAACGTGAAGAGGAACAAACTGTAGAGTCAGAAGTCAATGGTGTAGAACACAATGGTGTAGAACGCAATGGTGTAGAACCCATTGAGGAAGAACCCGATGAGATAGAAACCCAAGAGGCAGAAATCGCACAGCGAGAAACCAATGAGGAAGAAACCCAAGAGGCAGAATCCAAAGAGGAAGAAACCAAAGAGGCAGAATCCAAAGAGGAAGAAACCAAAGAGGCAGAAACCCAAGAGGCAGAAACCCAAAAGGCAGAAACCCAAGAGGCAGAAACCCAAAAGGCAGAAACCGATGAGGCAGAAACCCAAAAGGCAGAAACCAATGAGGCAGGAACCCAAGAGGAAGAAACCAATGAGGCAGAAACCCAAGAGGCAGAAATCACAGAGGAAACAACCCAAGATGTGGACAATATGAGCGAAACATGTCCAGAACCAAGCTCAGCCCACATATTAAATTACTCTCACCGTTTGCACGGGGTTGCTGAATGTTATGAAAGACCTAATGCTGCAGCAAACCTCGCCAAGTCGATGTCGTCACGCCTTTTAATCAGAAGAAAGGGACTCTTTCATCATAACTGCATTTTGGGGCTATCGTGTGTATTGGAATCTGAGTACTGTCACGTGACCCACATTGACATAAACCTCCTGCCTGTTTACCTTCACCAGGATGATATATATACCAAACTGGCCAATGCTCTGGGCAAGAATTCCAGTCTGCAACATTTGAAAATCTATTGGTGGTCGTTGGATATAATGGCTAAATTTCTTCGCACTGTAATGCGCGATGGCAAAGCATTGGAAAGTCTACAACTTGAGGATTGTACAAACCACGCACTAAATGATATTTCTTCAATGACCTGGTCAGCCTTACAAGACATCTGTGCAAACAGCAAGAACGTGAAGAGATTTGTGTTTAATAACTGTCAAACTACTGCTGTCGTGTGCCACATTATCATCCATCTGCCGTGCATTGTAGAGGAGCTGGACTTCAGTAAGTGCCTCTTCAATCTGATGTGTTCCAGTGCTATTGCATCAAAGCTGGAATGTTCAAAGATGTTTCGACGTCTGGTCCTGAGTGGCACGAAAATTCAGAGTTCGGATTTTAGTGCCTTGGCCCAGGGAATAAAGCGGTCGATTTCACTGCAAGAGCTGGACCTTTCCAGCACCGAGCTCGACCATGTCGGGATCACTGCTGTGGCAGAGTCGATCAAACTGAACAGCACGTTGACGACTCTGGATCTGAGTCGCTGTCAACTAGACGCGTTCATGTGTAGCAAGCTGGCAGATGCTCTGCAATACAGCCGATCCATGAACACACTGGTTCTTATAGATTCTGACGTGTCGTCACGTGGAATTCGCTCTCTATTGGATGTAGCAAATTCGAAAAAGAAAGGGCTACAACTTGTAAGATCATGAACTAACATTTCAGTGCTGACATGTAGTTTTGTAAAATGTAACTCATTCGAAGATGATGCTGCAACTTGTATTATCATGAACAAACATCTCAGTTTTGAGATTCAGGTTTATTAAATGTAGCCCATTCGAAGATAATGCTGCAGCTCGTAAGATTATGAAGTAACATCTCTATGTTGACTTTTAGTTCTATCAAATGTAGCCCATTTGAAGATGATGCTGCAATTTATAAGATCATGCACTAACATGGTCATATTGACTTTTAGTTTTATCAAATGTAGCCCATTCGAAGATGAATAAGCGTCAACTTGTAAGATTATGGAGTAACCCTCCTCACGTGGACCTTTATCTTTCTGAGCTGTAATCCATTGGAAGAGGAAAAGGTTTCTACCTGTGAGACAATGAACTATTGTCTTCGCGTGGATTTAACTTAACCATCAGTAGCCCAGTCGAACATTAAGAAACGTCAATTTGTTGGACTAGGAACCAGGGACCAGTTTCACAAAATGTTGTAAGCCTAGTTTTATACGTAAACGTAAATCTCCGACTGGAAAAGCACATTCTGTAAGTGAAAACAGTACAAATAATAAATTCCGAATACATATGAATAATTGTCTTTCGTCCCTATTGTGATGTGTCTTTTGTAATGGCGTAATTTTCTACGTGAAATAGATTCAAAAATATATAGACATACCACAGGTGTTAAATGGGTAACCCATAAAAGTAAACTTACAATGTTTTGTGAAACTGACTCCAGGGCCATACTTAATCGATGGAAAATGCAAGGGTGGGTAATTTTTAGTCTAAACGTGCCTTGTTTTTTGGCCTAGCTGGGAGAGACCTTGTATTACTATGTGTCCTGGTTCATTGTTTTAATTGCCCATCCTCTAGTTATTTAGGGCTGTATATGGCCTGTCAATTAATATCTTCATGTGGAGTTTAGCTTAATCAGATTTAGCCCAGGCGAAGACAAAGAAGCTTTAACTTGGGGACCAAGGACTAAGTTGAATTACAGCATAACGGGTCCCTTGACGACATTTGTCCTTCATGTTCTAAAGAACCTTACAAACCCACACGAAGGTGAACCAGCTTCAGTCTTTCGAATCATAATGGCACAACTTTACAAAGCCTGTTTTTTTAAACTTACAAGCTTGTAACTACTTACATTTACAATTCTTAAAAACCTGTATGTACAACCACAAAACCACAGGCTGTGTAAACTAGTTCCAATATGAACTTTACAATTTTTAGAATTTTCCAAAAATGTTTTTATTTCATTCAGCAGTCATGTCTCTTTGCAATTTGCACATGAAAATATATAGTGTTTTATAAATTATTTGAATTAAAATTATTTTAGCAAAATAGAGACTTATGTAAACACACATTAAATTTAGTTCATGAAATCATAAAGTGTGGAACAAGACATAACAGCTATTATGTTATTACATTTAAGTTCTTGTTTTGGGGGTTTTTTTTTAATATATATTCTTGTTTTCGTTGTCGGCTGTATGTTAACTAAATGCACTTTGTATGATAATAAGGATACGATTGCCAA
The DNA here is from genome assembly GCF_016097555.1 of Gigantopelta aegis. Lineage (NCBI taxonomy): Eukaryota > Metazoa > Mollusca > Gastropoda > Neomphalida > Peltospiridae > Gigantopelta > Gigantopelta aegis. Next base: position 20,000,283 of record NC_054701.1, on the reverse strand, counting down.
CAGATACGGAAACGTCTAAGTGTAAAAAAAAACCCAACCTGAAATGCGCTTTACGTCATCCGTTGTTGCGCTTTAATGCCATTTACATGTCATGTATTTTAGCTGATGTTTATGAAATGCGTGTGTTTATGTAATTTGTCAATCCAAGACTCTTTCAAGAATCTCTTGAGTACAAAGTGAGCCTCCTGAGAAATCACCTTATCCTGTTAATAGAATATCAGTTTTCAAACTCGTTCAGTATATGAAACACTACTAGCAGGCACAAAGAGGTGCTAGAAGGATGGAGAAGCGGTGTGAAGATGTGGTCAATACAGCCTGGCAAGAGAGTGAAGAGGTAGCTGCCTGTAACACACGCTGGAAGTTGTAGATCGCAATTAAATTAACCACAGTTCGTGTACGTGTACGTCTCACAATCAACTTAACTACAATGCATGCACGTGTCGCAAAATTTAAGTGCAATCTAGTTACATTTGGAGTAAGTGTATGTGTTGCAGTCAAGTTACAGTTCGTGTACGTGTACCAGTCACTACTAACTTCGGTACACGTACATGCTGGGAATAACAAACGTACTATTGTAGATGTATGATGTAAATATACTACAAACCAACTAATATCAATGAACATTTACAATACACCAAATGGTAATTTATCTGAACTGAAATTGATCAAACTATTTCGAAATTTGTTAGATTCATTAAACTGATTGCCTAGATGACCTTAATTAATTTATAGCTTTTTAAGTCCTAAAAATAACAATAATTTTAAAAAGTATTATACAAAATAATTATAATAATTTAAAAGTATATATCAAAAACTTGCCTTAACATCATTTAAACTCTTTAATGCAAATTACACATTGAATACATGTGCGTGTCATTGCTATCAAAGGTTATTATCGGCTGACTGCAAAATAAACGTTTGTCGCCATTATTGTTTTACATGTTTTACATTATTGTTCTGAATGTGGGCTTAATTTACACATCCTCAATTTGTGCACCTACCTACATTTACAATGTGCACTTAAAGATGTTTTAAAGAAAAACATGTATGTCTAAATTGTTACATAACAAGACTATTCCCGAGATTGCAGCTTTAAAAGTTAATAATAAAAATAAATATAATAATAATTTTATAACAAAAATAAAGCCTGGACATTAGACAAGACGTTTGCCATTAATTGTCATAATGTTGTATGTTTTGTCACACTATGTACACGTCCTAAATGTATTGTAATCTGTGTGTACTAATAATCAATTATTAATATTTGCTACGCATTTTGACATTTAGTTTTAAGGTTGCATAATGACAAAACTATTTATGTTTTGTGTGACATGTAATAATTATAACTTGAATTATAAGCCCATTTTAACAAAGAACTAGCTGTTGTTTTAATGGATACGCTAATGTACTGCATATTTGTCGTCAAGGATTGTCGTGGAACTCACTGTTTACGCCCAAAGGCAACACATTACAGTTTTTATTTGCATACATTAATTAATTATAAAAACATTCTTTGTCTTATAACCATCTACGAAAAAACAAATACACAAACGTTTTCACTCATTTAGAAAGTCTGTCAAATCTATGTTGAAATACCACCTCTGCAATAATAAAAAAGTGGCATTTTAAGGTAGTGGTTTAGTTAATATGTGTGTGTGTGTGTGTGTGTGTGTGTGTGTGTGTGTGTGTGTGTGTGTGTGTGTGTGTGTGTGTGTGTGTGTGTGTGTGTGTGTGTGTGTGTGTATGTATGTATATATATATATATATATATATATATATTATATAATTGGAGTTTTTAAATCAAAACAAACAAACAAAACGGAGAAAAGAAAAACACACAAAAAACAACAAGAGTGAACTAGCCGTAGGGGATGGGAGGCATGTCCCTCCCCAACCATACCTCACCTCCCCCTCACCACCGTTTATATTTGCATGTCGCCTCATAACACAACTCACAGATCCCACCCACCCACCTCCCCTATATAATTCTGGCTACGCCAGTGGTTTAATACAGTTTGTATTTTTATTGTTTACATTATTAACAGGCAGCTGTATGTGGTCGATTTACCAATACTCATTGATTAAGAGATCATAAAAGCTTTAATTGATATTATTAACAGTTCAGGCCATGCGAAATTAATAGTCCAATAAATTTCAAGCTCAATCTGTCACTCAAAGTCGGTTATTAGATTGTTATTGTAGTCTAGTATATTCACTTCGATATTATGTTATTGAATGTACGGCTATAGCTTCGATAGCGGGGACTCGATTATACCAAACTAAATATTTCTAGATATCTCTGCATGCTCCGGTGTCGTACTTTACAAACAACGGGTGGGGTGGACGCAGAAAGGCCATTTGTCGCCATCTAGCATATCCATACCGTTATTCCATTTATATAGAGAATAACTTTGAAGACGTGTGTAGTATTCGATTTGTTACATACCCCATCCCCACCCCCAAAATACGTTATGGTGTTTGCGTCTGGACAGTTATCTTCTTCATCATAGACTGAGATAGGTTTTCTGTAGTATTATTTCACTGCACGATTTGACGTCGAAGTCATCGATCCTTCTCAGTAGACACATTTGCAGTTTGGGCTATTTTTCCGTTCCAACCAGTGGTCCACAACTGGTTCATCAAAGGTCGTGGTATGTGCTGTCCTGTCTGTGGGAAAGTGCATATAAAAGACCCTGGTGCTTATCGGAAAGAGTAGCCTATGTGGCGACAGCGGGTTTTCTCTAAAGAAATATGTCAGAATGTCCAATAGCCGATATTAAGATAAAAATCAATGTGTTCTAGAGGCGTCGTTAAATAAAACAAACTTTACTTTGTCAAAGTCATCTTCATGGAGTAGTCAATCGGGCGTCTTTAAATCAATATTCAACAGATGGTGGAAGAGGCTAACTCACCAAATATATATGTTGCACATCACCGTGTGATATCATAAAGGCCACACAGCGTTCTCTAAAATGGATGTTATTTTTTTTTAAATAATTGTAAGAAAGAAAAAGAACAACAAACACAAATCCCCCTAACCCCTCAAAACAAGTATATAACAAAACACCTAACATTTTGGTTATTAGCGTTTTGTTTTCTCACAGATATCAGTGAATAGCATTCATAGACGTCAGTGGTCAGTCAGTATTGTTATTAAAGCCATTACCGATCAGTTTCTGTCTTGTCAAGTTGCATATGATGACGTGTTTTAGGGTGGAATTTTTAAATTATTGATTGTATTGTATTGTTTATTAGCCGAAAACCTCTGTTTATAGGTGTACACAATGTTTGTACAGTTGAAACATGGTGGCAATAATTATAACGTTACATAATATAATAATTTGGCAGGAAAAAAAACAGAGAACAAAAACATTAATATGGATGGACAGTTAGTATTTGTTATTACTGAATATTGTAAAATACACTAAAGTAACAAAAATAGAATATAGTTTCTGGATGGACAAATTATTATTAATGCAGACAAAAATTTTAATTGAAATAGATTTGTTGACTATAATTAATATATATCATAATATGAAATCTTTTAGGTATGCATTATTAAACAACAAAATTTCGAGCTTGACGAGCATTAAATAAGAATTTCCCCAAATTTCTAAGTTCTTTAACATTTTGGACAGTTAGAAGTTGAATTAGCTTAAAAACAGAAAGATGTTTCCAATAATAGAGTTTAATAAATTTGCGTCTTAACTCAGTATAAACTGCAAATAAGAATAAAATGAAATTCGTCCTCTTCATCTAATGTGTTTGATTGTATGTCTTTCGGGTGAATGACCTGACATGTATGATGTCTGTTTTACCTAACTGTATTTATATAAGCTTTTTCTACATATTAATTTTAATGCGGAACAAATTATAGGTATTTATTATAGGCATTTATAAATTAGTTACTTATATTCTATACTTTTCTATTCAATGAACATGTTCACCATTGTATTATAAAGTAATTTTTGTGTGAACAAATAATTTGTTAATAAATTTAATTTTTCTAAAGCTACAGGTTTTTGTTTTGTTTTAAGGAAGGAAGGACATATTTTATTTAACGACGCACTCAACACATTTCATTTACGGTTATATGGCGTCGGAAATATGGTTACGGACCTCACAGATATTGAGGAAGGAAACCCGCTGTCGCCACTTCATGGGCTACTCTTTTCGATTAGCAGCAGTGGATCTTTTATATGCACCATCCTACAGACAGGGTAGTACATACCACGGCCTTTGATATACCAGTCGTGGTGCACTGGCTGGAACGAGAAATATCGTTTGTTTTAATGCAAAATTATATAATATTATGTCTTTCAGACATGTATCAATGTAAATTGTTATTCTGCACAGTCTAATAGATTTTCGCTAGCCTCAAGGACGAATACAGCACTTTGTTAACGGGAGGGTGTGAAGTGTTCAGAAATCTTTAAGCACTCAATGTCCAGTACATGGTGCCTACAATACCGAAACCTACGACCTCACATTTTGAGGTAGGCAGTCAGAAAACTGAGATGCGGCTAAATGAGATATTAAACATTCATGGACGGGCTTCTAGTGTCTCTTTGAAAGAGGTGCAGTTCAAAAACGTTATTATAAATGTACGGTATGCTTGGGTTGTGTTAGAACACCTGCCCTGTTAACCCCATCTAACATAGAATGTTTATGCATTCATATAGCCATGTATATTAGTACTGTTGTAATATGCTATAATTAGCGGATATATCTATATCATTCATATTTTATAAAAAAAATCATTTGTCATAGCATGACAGTAAGGTGATATCAGGGCCCCATCCCTGACACTATCATATTTGTTTCTGGAGTATTGAACTTGTTAAAAAAAGTGGTGGTGGTGGGGGGGGGGGGGGGGGGGGGGGGGGGGGGGGGGGGGGGGGGTATTATAATTATATAAAAGGGGCCACCCAAGATGTCTATGAGTCTATAAAGTCCCACTTTTAACGGAGTTGTGAGATAACAACAAAAATAATAAAATTAATAATAATAAACTCACTGTTTTATAAGTGTACTGTTCTACCTATGAAACTGGGCCAAATGGAGTTATCGGCATCATTGGACAGCTGAGATTCCGATCTAGGGGTGAAACCGGTTTCAGAGACTGTTGCAACTCATTCAATGTAGGCCTTATGAAGATATTAACGGAATCACTTTGTTCTGTCTAAATAAGGCTCTCGATTCTAATGTTATACTGTTCTACTGTTACTGACAAATTTATAATGTTACTAATCATAACATGTGCCATTAAAATCCGTTGATGATGTAAGTTCAGGGCCCATCATTTTGACCTGTTAAAACAGGTACGAACACCTTTCTGTGGGTACGTTAATTGTATTTGTACATAGCCAATATGGAAAGCCAAAGTAAATATATAGAACAGAACTTCATTCACTCAGAACACCAAACGGTGTTACATTGAGATGTTTACAAACATATATATATATATACAATACAATGGCGGTGGCTGATTAAAATATACATGCATATAATTATCATACACAAAAGCTAAAATATATTAGTTGAATAAATCTATGACAAAGGTGTGTCTTTTAATACACTATTAATATAATAATATACAAAGAGTCATTACTATGTATTCATTGCAGCTAGCTGACAAGTTTTAAATGTTTACCATCCTCGTGCTGACAATTTGTAAATTGTTACTATCTTGTAGGTACTATTAGGATGGCAAGATTCATGAATGGATTATATAGGCCCGTCAGAGTCGTTTTAAGGGTGGGGGTGGGGACATAATATACAAGGCATGTGATATATATTATAGGCATACATAGCCCGTGACTGAAAGTATGGGGATATACCCTGAAACGTTTAGCATATTAACCCCCATTAACACTATAGTGGCGTGCAGAGCCGGTTAAAGGATCCGCGGGACCTGTAGCACAAATAACAGTGGGGACCCTTTCACAGGATATATATTTTGCAACCCACCCCCGGGGAGAGGGGAAAAATGACCTGGGGGAAATAAATGAAGTATTGATACACCTTAGGTATATGTGAATTGAAAAATGGTAATATTTTATAAATGTTTATTCGATTTAATTCATAGAACAACAGATATTTTGATGGTTGGTCCATTACTTGACTAGTATGCAGTCGATATCTAACGCAACTTACAGCTTGACTTTGCTGAACAAAAATTACTAGTATTATCCTGAACTTAATTAAGCTTAACTTTAACTAAATCAACGTATAACTTTTCAGCTGAGTACACTTTTATTAAACTTCAGTAAAATATACACATCACCATGACACCCCTCCCCTCCCCAAAGTCCCCCCCCCCCCCGCCCCGAAGCGCGGGGACCGTAGCACGTGCTACATGTGCTACTAGGATATTTGAAAAAAAATTAGTTCCCGAATAATATTTATTGTTTTGATCTGAACGACAAAGCAAATATCATAATTATGTTGCAAGATAATTTGATTAGATCGAAAGAACTATGAACTGATACAAATAAAGATTACAAGTGTTCTAAAAGTAGCCTTAAGTATTCTGCTGTTAGTGTCCACATAAACATTGTTTGAATTTATTAAAGAAAACTAATTAAAGTGACTTTTTAAAAGTTTGTGTGGGGGAACGGAGATATAGGCCACAAACCCTACCAGGTTATGAAAAAAAAACATGTTTTGTTTAACGACACCACTGGAGCACATTGCTTAATTAATCATCGGTTATTGGATGTCAAACAGTTGATAATTATGACTCGTAGTCATCAAAGGAAACCTGCTACATTTTTTTCTAATGTAGTAAAGGATCTTTTATATGCACTTTCCGACAGACAGGAAATCACATGCCACGGCCTTTGACCAAGTGGTGCACTGGTTGGAACGAGAAAAAAAAAACCAATCAGCTGAATGGATCCACCGAGGTGATTCGATCCTGCGACGCAAGCAACTCAACTGAGCTAAATCCCGCCCCCTGGTTATGAAAAGCTTAGAGTTGGTTGGAGATGTGACTGATAGCGTGTGGGTATTGTACCACAGAAAGTAAACCTATCGTAGAGACACTCAAAAGACTGAGGTCATGGGAGATAACTATTGCTATTCGTCGGTAGACGACAATGGTAGGAATTTAAAATACTTATAGTGTTTATTTCGCTACAGTTTTGTTCACTACATATTACAGGTTCACGTGTAATACGTTCACAAAATAGTTTGAAAATGGACTGGTAGATTGAAAGGTAGGACATAAAGAGTTGATTGTACCTGCGAAAAGACACCACATCACACGCCCATCTAGCAACGGGCATGCATATTTGACTCGCCATATAAAAAGGCACCACATGTCCGTAGTCCAATGAAAGTTTACCTACGCGCATTTACGAAGATGAGTAAACGATTGTTTGAAGATTCGAAGCATGCAGAGCTGTATGCCAAATTTAGACCAACATATGGACAAGATGTCTATGAGAGAATTATCGACTTCTGTAAAGAAACCTCCGCGGAGTTTAAACTGGCTGTGGATGTGGGGTGTGGCCCGGGTCAAAGTTCAAAACCATTGACTGGCTATTTCGAGAGCGTTATTGGTACTGATATAAGTAAAAAGCAAATAGAAAACGCTACTACGAATATCGCCAATCTACAGTTCCGGGTAGGACCTGCTGAGGATCTTGATTTCCTTGGAAACAACAGCACCGACTTGGTGACGGTAGCTCAGGCTATTCATTGGATTAACACGGACGCGTTTTACACAGAAGTGAGTCGAGTCTTAAAACCGGGAGGGTCACTGGTTGTTTACGGCTATGGTAACTGCACAGTGAACAATCAGCAAGCCCAAGACATCTTATCAAAGGCGAGTCTATAACCTTTCTATAGTTATTACAAATGCATGTACACTTACACGTATCTAACAACTTGTTTTATGTGATATTTGGTATCAAACCACATGTATCATGATTTCCTTTACTGAAGGCTTAAACCCACGCGAAATGAAAACCATGAGCTTAAAAACGGAGAATGGGCTTAAATGTGAATAATATTTTTCAACAGGAATCTCCATTAGTATTTATTATTAAATAACACATTTATCGATGTTAATTCAGTACATGTTATCTTTTCCTTTTCTCTTCTTTCCATTTTGGCCCCAATCTGATTAAAATGAGCTCTACTGGGTTCACATGTAATAGTGGAGTTAATTTTAATTAGATTGTTTTGGCCCCAGATAACAACAACAAAAAAAACAAAACAAAAAAAAATCAACAAAAAAGAAACAAAACAAAACAAACACAACACCAAGAACAAAAATATGCATACGGTGTGTTGATTACGAGTATGTCTATTCGTGTGTATATATTTTGCACCTCAACACTGACACTGCCATTCTATATTCTGGGGCCAATAAAATATTTTAAAAATAAAAATAAATAAATAAAAACAGTAGAAATAATAAAAATAATAATTGGGGATGAATCGTATACCTGACTATGATTAAGTGTCTCGAGTGATTGATTTATAGCCTATATCTATATACGTGAGGGAGTTGTATTTAACACTGCGAATAGGATAAGGTTTACAGTTAAACTGGGCCAGTCCATGTTAGGTGAATCACTTTTAGCACTCGCCCTTTCAGACTTAGGGGAAGAATTTAGCTCAGTCAGTTGAGCACTCGCTTGAGGTGCTTGCGTCGCTGGATCAAACCACCTCGGTGGATCCATTCAACAGATTGGGTTTTTTCTCGTTCCAACCAGTTCAAAGGCCGTGGTATGTGATTGCCTGTCTGTGGGAAAGTGCATGTAAAAGATCCCTTGCTAACCACGAGTCAGAAATACCAAATGTTTGACATCCAATAGCCGATGATTAATAAATCAATGTGCTCTAGTGGTGTCGTTAAACAAAACAAACTTTTAAACTTTAATGAGATCAGGTCAAGTCAATATGTGTGTGTGTATATATATATATATATATATATATATATATATATTGTACCGTCATACAATTTCGATCGACGTATGTTTTCGATACTTTGTTTATAACTGCATGTATCGCGAGATTATGCGAGATATTATGTCACTATCAGCCTGGACATAAACAACGAAATGTCTTTTTCCTCACAATATTATGTTTTAATTATAATACCATAAATAGTGTGCATGTTATCAGTTTTTCATAATGCAATATTTTGGTACTAATGAAATGCCTCGCATAGCGAAATCCAGGTATCACAAATCCCTGCAAAGTTATCGTCTGCAACACTGACATCTGACCTGCCAAAGTTAGACGATATACCACGTGATCATTACACTGAACAATAAAATTTATGGAAGGCTGGTTGGGTTTACCTCTTATGTCATTCGCAGCAACGTTCTTTTCGGTGATTTCTGATGGGGGTATGTTTACATGTGCATTTACATTTACTACAAATAAAGGTGGTTTGGTGGAATTAGATTTTTTGAAAATATATAGTTCTGTACCTCTGTCAGAGTACTTAAGGTGACTATCTGAATTTTGGTGTCGTTGGTACGTATAACAAGAGGATTAGACATTAGCCTATGACGAAAACATAATGTAAATATGTTTTCATTGAACACTGTCTATTGGTCTGAAGATTAGTCAGTATTTGTTTACAAGTTACAAACATTTTATGATTTTATTTTCAAATGAAGATTTTGATGTAAATTATTGCACGGAGTATAGACTCTTCACTGCCATAACAAGGACAAAAATAGACAGCCAATGAAACTATCGAAAACATATGACGTTTGTGAAAATATAGCGGAAACACCTGTACAACTTAGCAGTTAAGTTTTTTTGGAGGAAAAATTGGCGTTCATGGGAAATTATCACTGTTTTTTTTTACAATAAACTAATGTGACTTGAGAAAGATAAAGTTAGTATTGTATGTACGCAGTATTATTTTTATTATATTTTAATTTTTTGCTTATCGCATCGAAAACATATGATGCCATGATATATATATATATATATATATATATATATATATATATATATATATATATATATATATATATACTCACGGCCAAAAGAAAATTTACAAATAAAAATCAAAATTTAGTCTCTGAAAACATCCATATATCCGAACGTAACCAACTGCATAAATAATCACCCAAACGTAACCAACTTTCTACAGTATATTTGAAACATAATGTTGCATGCTTTTCATGCCGAGCAAAAAAAAATATCGAAATCACGTTTTCCAGGACCTACGAAATTCACCCGTGCAATAATGGTATTAAAATGAGCCAGGATACTGGTAGGGTATGCATTTGATAGAAAATCATCAAACGAATGCCATAACTTACTGTAAAACAACGCGAGCGAGCCATGGGCATGATACAAATGGGGGCATCTAACGCTCATGTCGCAAGGACGTTTAGATGTTCCAGAGTTGCTGTTGGTAACCTGATAACTCGATACCAACAGACAGGTCGGACATCGGACAGGCCAAGAACGGGTAGACCACGTGTCACAACTCAACGGGATGACCGATACCTACGAACATTACACCTACGTAATCGTTTTCTGATGGTGACGTCATCAGACAGCGGCAACGGCATTTGGCCACCGTGTGAGTAAACACACCGTGTCAAGAAGATTACGTGCTGCTGGTATCAGAGCCTACAGACCCTACTGTGGGACCACATTGACAGACCAACACCGTCGGATTAGACTACGATGGGCCAGGCATGTGAGGCGTTGGCTGATTCGTGATTGGCGAAGGGTTCTCTTTTCCGATGAGAGTAAGTTCTGCCTGTTCCGTGGGTGATGGGAGAATAAGAGTGTATCGGCGTAGAGGAGAACGTACAGCCCATTGTTGCGTTAATGAAGTCGAACCTTTCGGAGGTGGTAGTGTGATGGTGTGGGGAGGCATCTGTGGCGATCAGACCACTGGACATGTCATTGATGGCCATCTGAACGCTCAACGTTAAAGGGATGAAGTGCTAAGACCAGTTGTTATGCCATCCCTACAGCAACGGCCTCAATGAATCATGTTCCAGCAGGATAATGCGAGACCTCACGTTGCTCGCATTGTTCAGGACTTCCTCTATCAGAACAACGTTAACGTCTTGCCATGACCTGCACGCTCTCCAGACATGTCACCTATAGAACATCTTTGGGACTACCTTGATCGCCAGATTCGACAGAGACAACAGTCCCCACTCAACAGACAACAACTGCAACAATCCCTAGTTGAGGAATGGCGACGCATCCCGAATGACGTAATCAGAAGGCTGACTACATCTATGCGAAGACGTGTGCATGCATGTATCCGAGCTCACGGGGGTCACACACGTTATTAGAGACGTTATCAAGTCTGAAATACCTCATTTGCTCGACTTCATTGGGTGACATTTCAGTGTAAATTTGGTTTTTGACCCCACGTGTAACTTTCATATTATAACGTAATTGTTACTTGCAGTCACGTTGCTTTTGTTGATGATTTACATTTGGTATTGAACTATTAAATAATATCACAAATACTGTTATTCTTATTATTTGACGTTTTCCCACAAATTCAAATATAATACTTGTAACGTTTCTTTTGGCCGTGAGTAATATATATATATATATATATATATATATATATATATATATATATATATATATAAAACAACTTTTAAATGTACTACAATTAAAGTTAGTTATTTCACTTTGTTTACATTTAACTCTGTAAAACAACAACTCCAAAACCCATAACATAATAATTTTAAAAACCTTCGAATTAACCAATATCATATATAATGTTTACATAATTAAATGATAGGGAAATTGTGATAAGCTGACACTCGTTTCAAACTAATTTAAACAGAAATTACACATGACGTTTTATAGGGACACTGAATGGTTACCAACGTAATGCCAATGTTGTAATTCAGTTTTACAGGGGCACTCTGAATGGTTGCCAACGTAATGCCAATGTTGTGATTCAGTTTTACAGGGGCACTCTGAATGGTTACTGGCACGTAAATCGAGGATATGTCGACAATCACCTCGAACAGTTCGTCTTACCATTTCCAGGATGGAGAAGGTATGAGATTCATGGGAATGTGATATCAGACCTGCCGTGTCTAATGCATTTCGCACAAAGCTCACGTATTTTCAGGGTATGTTTCCTCCAGGCAGGCAAAGGTACATTTAAAATTCCATGGGCCTGCTGACATTAATAAAAATGTTACAGCCACTATCGCTGTTTAGAAACATGTAGCGTAATTAATTGTGGTCTGTGGCCGCCTGTGTTCATTCTCGCGCAAACACGCAAAATCATATTATAAAAAATCGGAACCTCCTGCATATGTTCCCCCAAATGATCAAAACTCCAGACACAAAATCTTCCTAAACCTTCAGCCAGTAGGTAGGAGACGCTTAGCATGTCTCATGGCCGTCTGTGATGTTAGTTGTGTTGAGACCCTGTGTCTTACTATTGAACCTTCAGCATGTAGGTGGAAGACCGTTGGTAGGTATGTGATGTTAGTTGTATTGAGACCTTGTGTCTTACTATTGAACCTTTAGCAAGTAGGCAGAATACCCTTGGTAGGTCTGTGGTGTTAGTTGTATTGAGACCGCGTATCTTACTATTGAACCCTCATCAAGTAGGCAGAAAACCCTTGGTAGGTCTGTGATAGTAATTGTTTTGAGCCCCTGTGTCTTACTGTTGAACCTTCAGCAAGTAGGTAGAAGACTCTTGGTAGGTATGTGATGTTAGCTCTGTTGAGACCTTGTGTCTTACTATTGAGCCTTCAGCAAGTGGTAGAAGACCCTTGGTAGGTATATGATGGTAGTTGTGTTGAGACCCTGTGTCTTACTGTTGAACCTTCAGCAAGTAGGTAGAAGACCCTTGGTAGGTATGTGATGGTAGTTGTGTTGAGACCCTGTGTCTTACTGTTGAACCTTCAGCATGTAGGTAGAAGACCCTTGGTAGGTATATGGTGGTAGTTGTGTTGAGACCCTGTGTCTTACTGTTGAACCTTCAGCATGTAGGTAGAAGACCCTTGGTAGGTATATGGTGGTAGTCGTGTTGAGACCATGTGTCTTACTGTTGAACCTTCAGCAAGTAGGTAGAAGACCCTTGGTAGGTATGTGATGGTAGTTGTGTTGAGCCCCTGTGTCTTACTGTTGAACCTTCAGCATGTAGGTAGAAGACCCTTGGTAGGTATGTGATGGTAGTTGTGTTGAGACCCTGTGTCTTACTGTTGAACCTTCAGCAAGTAGGTAGAAGATCCTTTGTAGGTATGTGATGGTAGTTATTTTGAGACCCTGTGTCTTACTATTGAACCTTCAGCAAGTAGATAGAAGACTGTGTCTTACTATTGAACCTTCAGCAAGTAGGTAGAAGACCCTTGGTAGGTATGTGATGGTAGTTGTGTTGAGACCTTGTGTCTTACTTCAGCAAGTAGGTAGAAGACCATTGGTAGGTATGTGATGTTAGTTGTGTTGAGACCCTGTGTCTTACTATTGAACCTTCAGCAAGTAGGTAGAAGACCCTTGGTAGGTATGTGATGGTAGTTGTGTTGAGACCCTGTGTCTTACTGTTGAGCCTTCAGCTAGTAGGTAGAAGACCCTTGGTAGGTATGTGATGGTAGATGTGTTGAGACCCTGTGTCTTACTACTGAACCTTCAGCAAGTAGGTAGAAGACCCTTGGTAGGTATGTGATGGTAGTTGTGTTGAGACCCTGTGTCTTACTGTTGAGCCTTCAGCTAGTAGATAGAAGACCCTTGGTAGGTATATGATGGTAGTTGTGTTGAGACCCTGTGTCTTACTATTGAACCTTCAGCAAGTAGGTAGAAGACCCTTGGTAGGTCTGTGATGGTAGTTGTGTTGAGACCCTGTGTCTTACTGTTGAGCCTTCAGCAAGTAGGTAGAAGACCCTTGGTAGGTATGTGATGGTAGTTGTGTTGAGCCCCTGTGTCTTACTGTTGAGCCTTCAGCAAGTAGGTAGAAGACCCTTGGTAGGTATGTGATGTTAGTTGTTTTGAGCCCCTGTGTCTTACTGTTGAACCTTCAGCAAGTAGGTAGAAAATCCTTGGTAGGTATATGATGGTAGTTCTGTTGAGACCATGTGTCTTACTATTGAACCTTCAGCAAGTAGGTAGAAGACCCTTGGTAGGTCTGTGATATTAATCGTGTTGAGATCTTGGGCAAGAGAGTCACTAGTTCCCTTAGAGGTTTGAATTTTACGAAATGATAAACAATATTAACTTAACTGACTTAATTGTAATGCATAACATATTTATTTAACTTGATTTAACTTTGTTTTGTTGTAACGCAGGGACGACAGTTTAAAGATTGTGAAACACTGGTCAGTAGATGATTTTATTGGTTTACTCTCTTCATGGTCTGGTTGGCAAGCCTACTTGAAGGCCCACCCTTCCTCTACAGAGCTGGATGACATAAAATCTAGGTAGGTCTTTTTAAAAACCCGTTAATTGTGGGTCCCGTTTCACAAAGGATCGATTGTAGTAACTTATTATAAGTGTTAGCCTATAACTGGCACTCTTAAATTTTATAACTGTTTCACAAAGCAGCTGTGGGTTGATCGTAAGAACTATTCAAACGGTTTAAGTTTTCGAGTCGGAACTTCTCAGATGTATTTGTTGGTATCTGGAATCTTTCTTTCTTTCCTTCTTTCAATAATATTCATTTCTGTTAACATTTAATTTATATAAATATATCACTGTAGTGAGTATGTATGTATTATACATAAGGCCTAATAAGTTGGAATCCATTTGGTGTTCATACGCAATATGCCTACAATATGTTTTTATCAATTTAGAATCCACGAGCATCTTTGCAGATCCATTTGACACAAATGAGTTTGTACTCGTCTTACAAATTCATAAACTCATAATCTAACTTTCAGTTGACATGTAGGCATACATTAGTACTTGTGACGAATAAGTATAACATATAACCTAAAATATTGGGTCGGGGGATGGCAGTTTGCAATAATATAGGGTCTTCCCCAGCTAGATGGAAATTATTACTTTAACGTAAAAAGGACCTATTTGCGTATTTTTGTGGTCCAAGGTACGGCTCTCAGACCTGTTGTAAAAATTCACATCGTAACTTGCGACAGTAGTAATAAGCTACGTGAGTCGTAAAACGTTAGACACTTGACATTAATTATTATTTAAGCGTTATTTATTTACTACTCCTCCTGCTGCTGCTGCTGCTTCTACTGCTACTACTGCTACTGCTACTGCTGCTGCTACTACTGCTACTGCTACTGCTACTGCTGCTACTGCTACTGCTACTACTGCTACTGCTGCTACTGCTACTGCTACTACTACTACTACTACTACTGCTTCTACTACTACTGCTTCTACTACTGCTACTGCTACTGCTACTACTACTACTACTACTACTACCTACTACTACTACTACTACTGCTACTGCTACTGCTACTACTACTACTGCTACTACTACTGCTACTGCTACTGCTACTGCTACTACTACTACTACTACTACTACTACTACTACTACTGCTACTACTACTACTACTACTGCTACTACTACTACTACTACTACTACTACTACTACTATCATAAATAATATCAAGAGCCAAGACAAGTTCATTTTAAAGAGCCTGTTCAGAAACAGTGCACATGTAAAATGGCCCTAGGTTAACTACACCAATCTCTCTCTCTCTCTCTCTCTCTCTCTCTCTCTCTCTCTCTCTCTCTCTCTCTCTCTCTCTCTCTCTCTCTCTCTCTCTCTCTCTCTCTCTCTCCTCAATATCTGTGTGGTCCTTAACCATATGTCTGACGCCATTATAACCGTAAACAAAATGTGTTGAGTGCGTCGTTAAATAAAACATTTCCTTTCCTTCCTTCCAGACCGTTTATGACAGTATAATTAACAAATTTAGTCTCTAGGTAATTTCAATTGCATTTCAGTAAACGAATGAACCTTTTTTTGCGTTTTTTTGTTTAGGTTCAAATCTCTGTATGATGACGATGCCGAACGTGATGCTGATACCAAGATCCGTGTAGAGTGGCCAGTGTTCATGCTGATGGGACATAAACCTGTAGAAACATAATAAACATGTTAAAGCGACATTCCTGAGTTTGCTGCATTGTAAGATGTTTCCGACTAATAAAAT
This sequence comes from Gigantopelta aegis, assembly GCF_016097555.1. Classification (NCBI taxonomy): domain Eukaryota; kingdom Metazoa; phylum Mollusca; class Gastropoda; order Neomphalida; family Peltospiridae; genus Gigantopelta; species Gigantopelta aegis. The sequence goes on along the minus strand of NC_054701.1, from coordinate 19,984,186 downwards.
ATTTCTACGATTAAACTTACATATTAAATATATTTTCTTGTTTAGAATATCAGTGTCTATATATTCAATGTGTTTCTGGTCATTTTAATATTTGTAAGGAGCCCAAACTGGAGTTTGTCTTCAAATAATTTCATACGTACGAAAAAACACAATATTTTAGGAAATAAAATGAAATTTAATCTAGTACAAATATTAGAACCATCAGAAACACGTTTAATATACAGCCACTAATATGTTATACAGAAAAACTAAATTATTTTTGATATGTAATTACAAAAACTCTCTGTTAGCCAATAACATCTTTAAAATTGCAGGAAACTCTAGGATGCCCCTTTAAAGCTGACGTATTTAGTAAATTGGCCTTATTTAAGCATTTAGAACAGATCTGTTTCTTCCCGTATAACACACCATTCAAGGCCGTACCCTCGGGGGGGGGGGGGGGGGGGGGGCGGCAGGGGAATCTCACTTTTTTTTAACTCCAGAAAATATCATACACATCTCAGGGTTTAAATTGTATAGTGTTGCATTTGTTTATAAAAAGTAGTGTGCTCCCCCAGGGGATTTTGATCAGGATACGGCCCTACCATTCCAGCTTTGAAGTTGCAGAAGAATGGCATATGACAGAGAGAAGATTGAACACTAATCGTTCCCAAAGTTAATAATATACCTATGTCGAAGGATGTGGTAAGGCCGATCATGATCAGGCTTCCGCCTGAACAATATTGCACTTACTTTATTTCAATGTTGTTAATTCTGCTCGAAATATAATATTTCCAACACCCTAATCGAAACACAAATTTCTGCTTCAAGATGCTCCCCACCTGAATGCAGCAACAAACAATATGGATGGGATTAGTATCTCACCCTCATGCGTGGTGGAGTCACAATAGGCCTCACCAATAATGTTGGTCTTCCCGTGGACCTGTATAATAAATATTTGATGTCACCTCATCACACGAAGCACTCGGCTACTCCTACGAAGAAACATTAAGAACTCTTTTAAATGCGTCTCGGCACAATAGTTTTCAACTACAGCTATTTGCCGTCTATCATATGGTTATTTGAGCTTTTGGTCGAGAGGAAACCTGCTGCTGCCATATGGCTAGGCATTTTATATGAACATTCCCACAGAAAGCCTTTGGTGTACCAGTTATGGAAAATAAATAAATAAAAATAGAGGCCATCAAGGGTGATCCTACCTCGGGCAAACTCTGACATCGAGTTACACCCCGCCGTTCGCATCACAAGAAAACAGACTATGATGAAAATTGTATTCTAAATCTTAAACGTATTTCTCAGATTGCAAGCAACTAATCAACAGCTACAAGGTGTTAGAGAAGAAACCTGCTACTGCTGTGTAATTCTCTTATTCCAATAGCTAGCCCAAGAGGAATTATTAGCTTTTCAAGCTAAATATGTACTAAAGCCAAAACTTCAAATCATCATGTGGAGTTTATTCACATAAGTAAAACAAGACTTCACAGCACTGAGTACAGTTCTTACTTTATACACAGTATAGTATAGCATCGGTTTTATGCAGTTCTTACTTTATACACGGTATAGTATAGCATCGGTTTTATGCAGTTCTCACTGTATACACGGTATAGTATAGCATCGGTTTTATGCAGTTCTCATTTTATACACGGTATAGTATAGCATCGGTTTTATGCAGTTCTCACTGTATACACGGTATAGTATAGCATCGGTTTTATGCAGTTCTCACTGTATACACGGTATAGTATAGCATCGGTTTTATGCAGTTCTCACTGTATACACGGTATAGTATAGCATCGGTTTTATGCAGTTCTCATTTTATACACGGTATAGTATAGCATCAGTTTTATGCAGTTCTCACTGTATACACAGTATAGTATAGCATCAGTTTTATGCAGTTCTCACTGTATACACGGTATAGTATAGCATCAGTTTTATACAGTTCTCACTGTATACACAGTATAGTATAGCATCAGTTTTATACAGTTCTCACTTTATACACAGTATAGTATAGCATCAGTTTTATGCAGTGGCTACCACAATCAAGTGAATAAAAATCGAGTACAAAGTTAAAAAATATACATAAACATATAATTCAACAAACAGAGAATACTATTTGAGTGGCCGTTAAATACCATTTATATTACGAGTTGTTTCAAAAACGAATCGAACGAGCGAAAGCGAGTTGGATACATTTTAAACAACGAGTTGTAAGATAAATGGTATTTAACGGACACGAATATAGTGTTCTATATATTACATATCCTAAAAAAACAAAAAACAAAACACCAAAAGTTTTAAAATAAATTTAAACGCCTTTTCCAACTAAAACCTACATGTATTTACGAACCTAGCGCTTGTAGTCGATTTGTGTGTCACAGACAAGTCAATTTCAAGTTAACCTGTACGTCACAGAGTCGGACAAGTCAATTTCATGTTACTTTATACGTCACACGTGACAGAGTGATTGATTTCGAGCATGCGTTTTTTTTTTCTTCTTCATTAGATGGTATGGCATTGGCGACATCTGCATCACCTAGGAGCAGCCAGTCGTATGTCTCCAAATTGTTATCACACGTATATGTGTTATCAAAAAGAATGAATGATGTTCTGACCATTGCGTGTGTAAGAAATGTATACTGAAAGGCATAAATAACGCAATGGGTTTTTACTGAATAATCTCATAGAAACGTCAAATCATATATATTAAGCATGCGGACAAATGACATATTGGTAACAACTGCAAATGAAAAAGGATTTTGTTCAAATCAGGAAAAAATGGAATGAAATGAGTTTTCAGCAAAAGGGATGGTGCATATAAAAGATCCCTTGCTGCTAATCGAAGTGGCGACGGCGGGTTTCCTCTCTTTATGTGTGTGGTCTGCCTGTCTAGCCCTCTTGCCGTCAGAGTACACGGGCTAGCGTGTGAATGAATGAATGAATGAATGTATAAACGAATGTTTAACGACACCCCAGCACGAAAAATACATCTAATCGGCTATTGGGTGTCAAACTATGGTAAACAAACATAATGGCTAGCGTCACTGCGATATGTTCACAAGTGGACTTGAATACTTTAAAAATAGACAGGTAGCTTGTAATGTAGGACGTAACATTGTTGTAACGTAAAGAGCTGACTATTTCTGCGATAAGACACTACTGACCGAATTTACGAACCCCGTTTCTGTTAAACGCAGGTGTTTAATGATTGCAACTGTATGTAGTTACACGCGTGGTGTAAGGCATAAATTCGACTCAACATGTACATCTACCAACAGGCATATAGAATTGACTCTTCATAGAAAAGGCACCACACGTCCATAGTGCAATAAAACCACACGTTCTGCGTCCGTTTCGGACTACTATAGAAAGTATTTTTTATCGTAGAGACCCTCAGTAGTCTCCGGCAATGGCCCGATGGGGGATAACTATTGCTATTCGTCGTCACACGACATTGATAGCGATTTGAAATAGTGTTTAGTTCGCTAAAGTTTTGTTAACTGCATATTACAGATTCTGTATGATTTACAAACTGACTGAAATAGTTTTAACATGAACAGGTAGCTTGAAAGGTAGGACGTAGAGAGTTAATTGTACGTGCAAAAAGACACTACATGTACATCTAACAACCGGCATGTAGTTGACTCATCATATGAAAAGGCACCACACGTCCATAGTCCAATGAAAATTCACATTTGCGAAGATGAATAAACGATTGTTTGAAGATTCGAAGCACGCAGAGCTGTATGCCAAGTTTAGACCAACATATGGACAAGATGTGTATGAGAGAATTATCGACTTCTGTAAAGAAACCTCCGCGGAATTTAAACTAGCTGTAGATGTGGGATGTGGTCCGGGTCAAAGTTCAAAACCATTGACTGGCTATTTCGAGAGCGTTATTGGTACTGATATAAGTAAAAAGCAAATAGAAAACGCTGTTACGAATATCGCCAATCTACAGTTCCGGGTAGGATCAGCTGAGGATCTCGATTTCCTTGGAAACAACAGCACCGACTTGGTGACGGTAGCTCAGGCTATTCACTGGATTAACACGGACGCGTTTTACACAGAAGTGAGTCGAGTCTTAAAACCGGGAGGGTCACTGGTTGTTTACGGCTATGGTAACTGCACAGTGGACAATCAGCAAGCCCAGGACATCCAATCACAGGTAAGTATCTCAAACCATTCTATAGTTATTATGCTCCTAATGCATGTATAGGCCTACATATATAATAGTGGCAACATTTGTTTCACGTGGTATTTGGTCTATTATTATAATTTTCGATATAAAATTTGGTTATAAATTTCAGAGTGACATGCATTTTGGAACAGTTTAAATACATAGGCGTCAAAATGAGGAAGAGGTACTGCCCTTCCCCCCCCCCCCCCCCCCCCCACTCTGAAGCTAGAGGGGCCAGTATGCATTGAAAGTGATCTAAATATGGATGTGAATAAATATTTTGTTCTTGCTTACTCCAACAGTTCACACAAATGTAGGTAATTATTATTCTCCGTGTTATTGGAAACTTGTAGTGTGACCAGACTTGATTCTCGGAGTCCAAATCGACGCGAAGCACAGACTTTGTTGCTACTTTTATATCTTTATCGCTATTGGGAATTGTGGCGACCGACAGTGTACAGTCTGGCCCGAATCCAGCTAGTGCCATTGTGACTTATGGGGTATCCAGTTTTTCAGGGGGCATACTCAAGTTTTGCAGAGACACCCTGAAGGGCTTCTGACGTAATAGAACTACTGTGTTTCAGTTTTACAGGGACACTGAATGGTTACTGACGTAATACTCTAATACAGGTACTGTGTTTCAGTTTGACAGAATGGTTACTGATGTAATACTATAATACAGGTACTGTGTTTCAGTTTGACAGAATGGTTACTGATGTAATACTATAATACAGGTACTGTGTTTCAGTTTGACAGAATGGTTACTGATGTAATACTATAATACCAGTACTGTGTTTCAGTTTGACAGAATGGTTACTGATGTAATACTATAATACAGGTACTGTGTTTCAGGTTTACAGGGACACTGAATGGTTACTGACGTAATACTCTAATACAGGTACTGTGTTTCAGTATGGCAGAGACACTTTGAATGGTTACTGACATAATACAAGTATTGTTTCAGTTTTGAAGACACTCGGAAGAGCTACTGACGTAATATAAGTACTGTGTTTCAGTTTTGCAGACACTTTGAATTATTAATGACGTAATACAAGTACTGTTTCAGTTTTGCAGACACTCTGAAGGGCTACTGACATAATACCAGTACTGTGTTTCAGTTCGACAGAGACATTGAATGGTTACTGATGTAATGCTATAATACCAGTACTGTGTTTCAGTTCGACATAGACATTGAATGGTTACTGATGTAATGCTATAATACCAGTACTGTGTTTCAGTTCGACAGAGACACTGAATGGTTACTGATGTAATGCTATAATACCAGTACTGTGTTTCAGTTCGACAGAGACATTGAATGGTTACTGATGTAATGCTATAATACCAGTACTGTGTTTCAGTTCGACATAGACATTGAATGGTTACTGATGTAATGCTATAATACCAGTACTGTGTTTCAGTTTGTCATAGACATTGAATGGTTACTGATGTAATGCTATAATACCAGTACTGTGTTTCAGTTCGACATAGACATTGAATGGTTACTGATGTAATGCTATAATACCAGTACTGTGTTTCAGTTCGACATAGACATTGAATGGTTACTGATGTAATGCTATAATACCAGTACTGTGTTTCAGTTCGACATAGACATTGAATGGTTACTGATGTAATGCTATAATACCAGTACTGTGTTTCAGTTCGTCATAGACATTGAATGGTTACTGATGTAATGCTATAATACCAGTACTGTGTTTCAGTTCGACAGAGACACTGAATGGTTACTGATGTAATGCTATAATACCAGTACTGTGTTTCAGTTCGACAGAGACACTGAATGGTTACTGATGTAATGCTATAATACCAGTACTGTGTTTCAGTTTGTCATAGACATTGAATGGTTACTGATGTAATGCTATAATACTAGTACTGTGTTTCAGTTCGACAGAGACACTGAATGGTTACTGATGTAATGCTATAATACCAGTACTGTGTTTCAGTTCGACATAGACACTGAATGGTTACTGATGTAATGCTATAATACCAGTACTGTGTTTCAGTTTGACAGAGACATTGAATGGTTACTGATGTAATGCTATAATACCAGTACTGTGTTTCAGTTTGTCATAGACATTGAATGGTTACTGATGTAATGCTATAATACCAGTACTGTGTTTCAGTTCGACAGAGACACTGAATGGTTACTGATGTAATGCTATAATACCAGTACTGTGTTTCAGTTCGACAGAGACACTGAATGGTTACTGATGTAATGCTATAATACCAGTACTGTGTTTCAGTTTGATATAGACATTGAATGGTTACTGATGTAATGCTATAATACCAGTACTGTGTTTCAGTTCGACAGAGACACTGAATGGTTACTGATGTAATGCTATAATACCAGTACTGTGTTTCAGTTTGATATAGACATTGAATGGTTACTGATGTAATGCTATAATACCAGTACTGTGTTTCAGTTCGACAGAGACACTGAATGGTTACTGATGTAATGCTATAATACCAGTACTGTGTTTCAGTTCGACAGAGACATTGAATGGTTACCGATGTAATGCTATAATACCAGTACTGTGTTTCAGTCAATCTGATTAAAATAGGCTCCACTGGCCTATAACCAGTGGAAATTAAAGACCAGGTGGAGCTGATTTTAATCAGATTGGTGTTTCAGTTTGACAGGGACACTCTGAAGGACTACTGGGACGTAAATGCCGGACATGTCGACAATCACCTTGAGCAGTTCGTCTTACCATTTGCAGGATGGAGAAGGTAAAATGGGTACTGTGAGGTTCATGGCAAAGTGATATCTGACCTGCTTGTCTGATGCACTTCGCATGTATATATGTATATTATTTATTAAATAAACAAAAAATCTGAACCTCCAGCATAGTTCCCCAAATGATTAAATTAAAATTTGACTAAATCTATGCAAGTTTTAATTTGCCGAAATATTAAAATATGTTTAAAACATTCCTGGTGGTTAAAATCCTCATTAATTTTTTAACCATCTGAAATTTAATTTGTAACATTTTGGGCACTGACTTAATTTTGATTGATGCATAACATCTTTTCTAAGTATACAAGTACAATCGAACAGGACTTGATTTAACATTGTCATATGACTCATCTTACTGAGATGAACTTGTTTCGATTTCATTATAACGCAGGGACGACACTTTAAAGATAGTGAGACACTGGTCAGTAGACGAGTTTATCGGTTTCGTCTCTTCGTGGTCTGGATGGCAAGCCTACTTGAAGGTCCACCCTTCCTCCACACAGCTGGACGACATAAAGTCAAGGTAGGTTGTTTTAAAAAAAAAATTAATTTGGAAGGAAGGAAGGAAATGTTTTATTTAACGACACACTCAACATGTTTTATTTACAGTTATATGATATCAGGCATATGGTAAAGGTCCATACAGATATACGGAGAGGAAACCCGCTGTCGCCACTTCATGGGCTACTCTTTTCGATTAGCAGCAAGGGATCTTTTATACGCACCATCCCACAGTCAGGATAGTACATACCACAGCCTTTGTTACACCAGTTGTGGAGCACTGGCTGGAATGAGAAATAGCTCAATGGGGCCACCGATGGGGATCGATCCTAAACCGACCGCGTATCAGTCGAGCGCTTTACCACTGGGCTACATTCCGCCCCCGTTAATTTGGAGTCCCGTTTCACGAAAGCCATGTTGCTAGGCTCGATTGCAGCATCTTATGATCAGTGTTATATTATAATTTACAACCGTTTCACGAAAGCCATGTTGCTAGGCTCGATTGCAGCATCTTATGATCAGTGTTATATTATAATTTACAACCGTTTCACAAAGCAGTTGTGGGAAAATCGTAAGATCTACCATACAATTTAAGTTTTCAAATCAGAACTTCTCAAATATGTTCGTTGGTATCTTGAATCCATGCATTTTTAGTAACTTGGCAATTCCTGAGTAACAATAACTAAATACACTAACACACAAGTTATCTCCCATAATCTATTTGCATTAAAAGAGAACTGATCAGTTGGCATGCAACTGCATAGTTAAAATTCATTTTAAAACATTAACTTTTAAACCTATACCAAATCAAATAAAAAACATGGGGGGGGGGGGGGGGGATTAATGTAAAAAAAAAAAATCATAACAAATAGCCATCAAATTATATAGATTAAATCGCATTTGTAATACAAGGTAAAGAGGGTTGTTGGCAAGGGCGTAGGCTGAACGAACCCCCCCCCCCTCCGCTTTCAGAACTAAAACATACTGGTTTATACATATGGAAAACAAAATAGAAAAGGTCGAACCCGCCCCCCCCCCCAGGTCCAGCTCACGCTACGCCCCTGGTTGGTGTGATGAAACAGGAAAGTTTCAATTATAAATTCGTTAAACGGGTATTAGGAAATTAATTTAATGCATGGATATGTAAATTACTAGATATTATATTTATTATCTACATCGTCAACTTCAGTGGCATAAAAATCGTAGGTTCAGAGTTCACACGCCAGCACCGGTGTCACATAATTTGCACTCCCCTTGATTTGCACCCCTAGTCAAGACTATATGTAGAATAAGCACTCCCCAGTGCATATTATACATGTAATATGTACTCCCCTAGTCTATATTATATGTATAATATGCACTCCCTTTGAATAATATGCACTCCCTTTGAATAATATGCACTCCCCCAGTTGATATTACACGTAGATTATAATGTTTTAAGCATTCACATAATTGTATATTTTTTTAGCGCTTTTTTTATGTTTGTATGGTCAGTGCATTTTGTAAAAGTTGATATAAATATCAGTGGCGAATCTAGCTGGCTATGTGAATCAGGGGCGGATCCAAGGAGGCCAAAACATTCCTGGATCCCAGAATCTTTTCGCCCATCCCTTGCTTCCCTTACTTCCCATTAATATGACAGGAATTATGTGGAGATAGCATTGCAAAGCTCTACATTCATTATTAGATTTATATTCTATAGCACTAAATTAATTTAGTTTAAATTACTATAAATTATTATAATTGACAATACCCGTTCATTATTATATGTATAATCCACACTCCCCATTCAATATTATATGTATAATCCACACTCCCCATTCAATATTATATGTATAATCTACACTCCTCATTCATAATTATACGTATAATATATACATAATCTACTCTACGTTCAAACTTGATATGTAATAGTATATGGTAACAGCTACATGTAAAGTAAATCGTCAAGAAAGTCAGTATGTTGAGGCACTGGGGGGGGGGGGGGGGGGAGAGAGAGAGTCCGGAAAACAAATTTCCGTATCCCCCATGTTCAAGGACCATAATTCGGTCAAAATGTGTAAATCGTCATGAAAGTCAAACTTGATCTCTAATGATAAAATTATATACCAAATTTCAGCTCCATATGTCAATATGAAAAAACTTATCCACAAAACTTTATGTGGGACTGCGGACGGACAGACGGAAGAACAGAAATGAAACCTATAGATAGCCCTTCCGGTTGGACCGATAGCGGACTAATAATGAATGTGGATTGTATTCATTAAAGTATTCAAACATAGTAGTGGAGAGTTCACATTATAATGTACAATAATAGCTACTGGAGTGCAAATAATTCAAGGGGTGCGTATTATACGTATAATAATAACTGGGGCAGTGCAAATTATACGTATAATAATGACCGGGCAGTGCATATTCTTGGGGAGTGCAAATTAAATGCTACACTGGCTTCTTCGAGAGTGAGTTTTAGCAGCTCACTGTAGAGGAATAAGGGTCGTTTTCTATGTGTGTAGTTTTTGACATGGCGCAGTCGCGATTACGAAAAACTGCACCACTTTTACACTGCTACTCAGGTCTTTTTTAGGTACAATACACATGAATTATAATTCTAAAACTACACCGACCAAGCGTACACTCAAGCACATTTTCTAGTTTTTTTCAGTCTATTTTCTGGGAAAGCATGATTGACCCCCCCCCCCCCCCCCCCCCCCCCCACACACACACACACACAGTCCGCTATAAACTTCGCTCACCAGACTAGACCCAAACCCTGCATATGTGCCTGCCGATGTCTCTCTCGAACCATTCAGCCATGCACTGGACAAACATCCTAGATACTTGCAACTGAGATGTCTGCTTGTGCTTCATCCTTTAGTAAATAGAGATTCCAATGTCAATACTAACAATTCAGGCCCATGAGCAGAGTGGGGGGGGGGGTCCTGCTCCAGGCTGATTTTCTTTGTTAATGTATTTTACAGTCTAGACAACCTTGCACAGTTTTCTACACACACCAGCAATTGTACAGTCAGAGCTTATGATACTTGTCAGTGTTCGAGATTAACGGTATCCCGATATCCGGGGGATACCAGAATTTAATTTTGGATACCAGACTTCAAGAACCCAGTATCCCACCGGGATACCATATCATACTAAATTCTCAGGTGGGATACCAGATTTTGAAATGTTAGTATTCAACTGGGATACTGGCCAAAAATTTTAATCTCGAACACTGCTCGTATTTTGGCCTTCTCTACAAAGGAAAACAATATTTAATGACACAAAGGCATTTTCAAACCACCGCTTTTTGATCTCCAACATATTATTTCTACACTTTGTCAAGTTAAGAGATGACATCCACAGCCGCCATATAGGCTACTTCTATCAAATATCAATAAAGAATCTTTGTCGTGCATAAGACAAAAAAAACCCACCCAACCCACCCCCACCCCCACATAATTACATGGTCTTTGGGATACTAAAGTTCTAAAAAATGTGTATTCTGACATTGTATTTAAAAACTGTTAAAATCTGACTAAAATTCATTTAGAGCCTCCAGATAATTGCAGGTTGAAAGAAAGTTTATTTTGTTTAACAACACCACTAGAGCATTGCAGGTTGAGTGTGCTGTTGTTTTTATTTTGACAATATCAGCAAAAACAAATTTCAGTAAACTAATAATAATGCTGTTGTTTTTAATTTGTTTAGGTTCAAAGCTTTGTATGCTGATACCAAGATCTGTGTAGAGTGGCCAGTGTTCATGCTGATGGGACACAAACCTGTAGAAACATAATAAACATGAGCTGACATATCTAAATTGGTCTTATTTAAACATTTGGAACAGATCAGTTTCTCCCCGTATAACACACCATTCCAGTTTTGAAGTACGTTGCAGAAGAATGGAACAACTGAATAGATAGAATAGATGTTTAACGACAAAGCATGGAACAACAGAATAGATAGAATAGATGTTTAACGACAAAGAATGGAACATGACACAAAGAAAACTGACCTCCGATCTGTTGGACAATGGTTTAAAATGGCGGCCCAATTCAGAATGGATGAAAAGAATCAGCCAAAATCATACCATACGTTTTGGATGAAGAATATGGTACATTTTTAACACACGGCGGAAAACCTAGAAACAAACTGTTAAAAACCTAGGAAACTTTCATTCAGTACTACCAAGAAAAAACAAGGGATCGGTTATATGCACCCCAGCACATTTTTCAAATACAGCCATTTGCTATCTATCATATGGCTAGTTTCAACACTCGGTTCAGATGAAACCTGCTGCTGCCATATAAGCTACTCCTACTGTTACAGAAGGGTATTTTATAAAATTTTATTTATTTTATAAAATTTTATTTGTTTAACGACACCACTAGAGCACATTGATTTATTAATCATTGGACCGGCCTCGGTGGCGTCGTGGTTAGCCATCGGTCTACAGGCTGGTAGGTACTGGGTTCGGATCCCAGTCGAGGCATGGGGTTTTTAATCCAGGTACCGACTCCAAACCCTGAGCGAGTTCCCCGCAAGGCTCAATGGGTAGGTGTAAACCACTTGCACCGACCAGTGATCCATAACTGGTTCAACAAAGGCCATGGTTTGTGCTATCCTGCCTGTGGGAAGTGCAAATAAAAGATCCCTTGCTGCCTGTCATAAAAGAGTAGCCGATGACAGCAGGTTTCCTCTCAAAATCTGTGTGGTCCTTAACCATATGTCTGACGCCATATAACCGTAAATAAAATGTGTTGAGTGCGTCATTAAATAAAACATTCTTTCTATTAATCACAGGTGGTTGGATATCAAAAATGTCTTAGAGAGGAAACCCACATTTTTTTCATTAGTAGCAATGGATTTTTATATGTACCATTCCACAGGCAGGATAGCACATACCACAGCCTTTGATATACCAGTTGTGATGCACTGGCTAGTGTCAAATAGCCAAATGGGCCCACTGATGGGGATGATCCTAGACTGGCCACACATCAGGCGAGCACTTTCCCAACAGGCTATGTCCCACCCTTAGTATTTTATATTGACCTTCCCACAAACAGGACAGTACATACCATGACCTTTTATGTATCAGTCATGGGACACTGGATGGGACAAGACACACACACAATTACCCCTCCCCCAGTCCTGGGTGGTCCTAAAAAGTTTGTTTTGTTTAACGACACCACTAGAGCACACTGATTAATTAATTGGCCATCAAATATTTAGTAATTCTGGCACGTCGTTGTCATAGGAAATCTGCTAGTTTTCGAAATGCACTTTTCCACAGACAGCCTTTGACCAGTTGTAGTGCACTGGTTGGAATGAGAAAAACCTCAATCAGTTGAATGGATCCACCAAGGTGGTTCGAACCTGCGACACAAGCACCTCAATTGACTGAGCTAAATCCCACCCCTACCAGTTATATCCTGGCCTTCGCATCACAGGAAGACAAATTATGATCAAAATTGTAAAAGAGAACATGAAGGTTTAACGACACAGCAGCACGAGAAATACAATGGCTATTGGGTGTCAAACTAAGGTGATTGCAAAAATAGTCATTATCAACATCAATATTAACATTCTAAAGTTGAATTAAAACACAGTGTAAAGTACTGTGCAAAAATATAAATATTAAAAGTTGGAATAAAATTCAATATCTTAAATTTTATAACACAAGTTCAGGATGGAATCGAAATGATTCTATGATTGAAATTGTGTTCTAAATCTTAAAAGTATACTGGAGATTGCAGGTTACCAATTAACAGCTACAAGGTATTAGATATGGGTATTAGATATGGCTAATGTGGCACATAACTGACAAGGGTCTAGTTTTAGAGAAGAAACCTGCTACTGCTGTGTAATTATCTTATTCCAATAGTAGAGCTTTCCAAGTTAAAAATATAGAAAAGCCAATACTTTATCTTATTCTGTGTTTATTCACATAACAAGTAAAACAAGACTTCACAACACGAAGTACAGTTCATACCTTATGCACAGTATAGTATAACATTAGTTGTTTTATTCAGTAGTACTACAAAAACAAGTCAATAAAAACTGAGTAAAAAGTTAAAAATATATATAAACATACAATTTAATAAAAAGAAATAAAACCTGAGGAAAAAAAAGAAGAGATAATACATAACAATGTCAAAATCAAGACTAGCAGGACTAGCAATGTCGTTGGAAAATTAGGTGGAATACAATAATTATTATATAGGGCGAGATAAAATACATTTTAGTCCAGTATGAAGATTAATGAATTTGGGAAAACCTGAGATTAGATGGTGAGAGAGTATCAACTGAAAGAACAGTTCTCTTCATACATCTCGACAGCATGGAATATTCTCAGCCTGCTCAAACAATATAGAGCAAGTGACATAAACTATGAAAATGGAGATAGGTGTCCTAAGCACCCCATGTTTATAAAAAAAAGAAAATAGCCCATGAATTAGCCAAAATTATCAGTAAGCTTAAACACATGAATATGCAACTGCTGTTTTGAGATGTTGCCATTTTCCACTATTTTTTTATTTTTAAAGACCTCATGAGTCATTTAGTACTTTACAGTTATAAAATCAAGTCTGTGAAGTTTTAGATCAGCTTATTGGAATGTTTTTATACCACATCAAATCAAATGGAATGATACTGGCTGTATGAGGAAGATTAAAGTTCACTAAAACATCAAAACAGTTAAGTGTGTTTTGTTCAACGGCACCATTAGATCACACTTATCATTAAATCATTTCCTATTGGATGTCAAACATTTGACAATTCTGAGTCTTAGGGTAAACCCATTACATTTTCCATTAGCAGGAGGGATTTTTATGTGTGTACTCTCCCACAAACAGGACATCACATACCACAGCTTGTTATACCAGTTATGGGGCTGGTTAGGATAGAAAAAGCCCAATTAAATAATGGGTCCACAGGGAATTTGAACCATCTTGGGCAAGTGCTCTTCTTATTGAGCTCAAATTATCTAGTCAGCTAAGTTACAAGATTGTGTTTATAATAAATTAACTTCTAATGGTGTTTTTTTTATGTTCTTCTTCTTCTTGTTAAATAATCCTATTCTAGTCCAAGGTTCCCGAGGCCATATATGAACAAAAAACTTTTAAAAACCCCAAAACAACATGCAGCTATTTCAATTTAGAATTTTAATGAATAAACACAATCTGAAATAGGTTAAATCTTTTGAGTTTTTATTTAAAATTTGTTTGTGTTTTTTTAAAACTGCAGTTAGGAAACATGTGCATGTCCTGTACATTACGATTCACTAATACTGGACATTCAGTTAGTGATGGGTTTGTGGTTTTTTCATAATGTTATGAAATAGTTAGTCATTAAAAAGCTGTAAAGTATTTTGTTTTCACAGGCGACAGTAAACAAACTTTGTTCAGATAAATAACATAATATAATAATAATATATAACATAGTAATAATATAATGCAATATACTAACAAGTAATGATGTAATACATATAGTTAAATTTTTTGTATACAATTTCTCGTTAAATCAAAGAATACTGTTAATAAGAATAAATAAAACTAGAAAATATATTTTATATATTAAAATATAACCAACTAAAAACACATAGGAGACCATCAAATTGTAATAAATATAATATAAATAATTGCACATACCAGACAAAAATTAATAATGGTGAATAACAATTCTGCAAATTTTAAAGATGTACAAGTTAATGGTGGTTTGTATTGGAAACTGTAAACTGTACATGTTTATGATAATATATCTAGATGTATCTACATTGTGTTTTTCTGGTTAAATTTTTTTTTCAAAAGATGTGAATGGAAATATATACTTTTCCCATAGAAAATATTTGTCTAATTTTAGCAGAGAAAAAGTTTTAAAATGAAATACAGAAAAAGACATAAATATTGAAGATGTATGCACACAAAACTTTTGTGAGCAATCAAAATATATTATATTAAAAAATGAACACACAAAATATTGTATACCAATCGGTGGGAATTTTGGAATAGAAAGACCATATTATCAAGCAGTAAAGCATGACAATTTATAACAAATGTATGGTTGGTTGTAATATAATTAGATTTTCTTTGCTTATACAGTTATAGCAAACTGACTGGATGCATGGCTCTTGGTATTTGTGCATTCATAACTCAATGAACCAAACAAATTTAAGCCACAAAACCCCAGTACAAAAATACATTGACTATTGGGTGGAATCCGGAAGTTGTGTTGAATATTCTTCTAAATTTTAATTTTACATATATATATCAGGACCCGAAACGGCCTGTTGCCAGGTCGCCAAATGTGACCAAAGCCCTGTGTGGGCGACTTAAATATTAAAATATAATGGTGTCAGTCGCCCAAATAATATTATTTGGACGATCTTCTTTCTATAATATATGAGCTACTATTAATAATAGTATGACATGTATTTATTCCACATTAAAATTGTGCTCGTGGGTCCGGTCACAAAACTGAACAGATCGGCTTACCGTAATTTGCCAACATTTATTTATATTGTAAACACTGATGTTGTATAACAAATGCAGTCATTCGTATCCATTTCGAACATCTCGGCCGAATACATGATCAAATCCTAACATTCCCTAATGCCGTCTTATAGTTTTGTTACATGCTTTGTGGTGTTTCGATTTCTGTTTGGTTTTTGGTTTTTTAAATCCCATTTTAATTGGGTTTTTTAATTGGCCAGTTAATTTGGTGCCTATTGAATTGACTAATGAAATGAATTGTTACCATTTTCGGAGTAAAATCACGATCATGATGTCCTCTGCCGGGTGGAATTATTTTCTTAAACGCATAGCAAGAAGCAACGGAAAAAAACAAGCATGCCAAGGAATTTTAATTTGTTTTTCAGTTCTGTCTGGCGCAAATGAAGTTAGGTTCTATCCGGATAAGAAAAACCTTACCCGCACTTTGCTTCTATCTATTTCTTACAAATACTTCTATATTAAACAGTGAACACATGAACAACAGTTACACTTCGCTAACACGTGAATAACAATTATGTAGCTCAGTTGGTTTTTTGTATTATACGTGAGCTATTCCTGGGAGATGAGTCATGCCATGCAATTTTCCATTGATGATGTAAACAAAAAATTATTAAGTTGAGATATTAAGTAAAATATGTACAAGATAAGTAAATAATTTGCTCAAGCCAGTGTTTTCTTTTAATTTTTATTTCAATATCATGTATGTTGGTGTCTTTGCTATCTAGAAGCACATTTTATATGCTTACTTAAATATTTCGCTTAAAACCTGAAATATGAATATTTCATGTTTGGGCTACCTAAAGTAAGTTTGGGCCACTGAAAATGAAAGTTTAGTGGCCCAGATATTTGTTTTTGGGCCACCATATATTTTGGCGAGTTTCGAGCCCTGTATATACATTTAAGAATTGACCGCAATTATTTTTTGGTTCACGCAAGTATGAACCGAAGAAATGATATGCACACTGTACGACTCCATGAAACTCAGTTTTTAACAGAAAAGGCGAAAAAGAAGGCAAACCCGGCGTAAAGACTTTGTGCTCAAAACCAGCGGCTTGGATAATGAGCACATTCTAATTGAAACTGAAGATGATCATCCGTGTGCAGGTATGTTTGTTGAAGAATGGGGTACCGCCAAGTGCAGTCTGCTGAACCAGCTACTAACATCAAACATGCTCGACCGGGCAGAGCTCAAATACTACCTGGCATACACAACTAAAATATTTGAGTTTGCTGAAAAGTACGAATGGAGCAGTGTGCTGGACTTTGACTACAATTACAGAGAAATACAGGCCGAGCACCAATTTAAATGGGGGATATTTGCTCCACATATGGAAATCCAAATCTTAACACCCAAGAAATTCCCGTTTGTATTGCAAGCATCACCTGGAAACTGAAAAATGTGGAGAAGATTGTAAAATCTTCAAGGCCAAAAGGCAATTGTCCTTTTGGGGTCAAGTGTATCTATCGTCACCCACGCGGCAGGCCAGCAATGACACACCGCCACAGCAGGCAAAAAACTGGGAGTAACGGGTAAGCGCACGTCTGACCTAAACTTGGCAGCTTGGGAGAGCGAACTGCCTCGCGAATTCCATGATCGAGGTTTTATTGTGAATGTTATTCGTAAGGGATTTAATATTTTAAATTCCCAGGATGTCAAGGAAATACTTGAAGTCGATAATTATAAATCGGCAACCAGCAGTGAAATGCGCGTGCTTGTGGAAGCACAGTACAAAATTGTTAATGCGAAACCAAATATTGTTTCCGCCCTTGGCGAAACCTAAGAAATACTCTGAAAAAAATTGTATTATTCATGATGCCAGCCGCCCTCCTGGGAAAGCCTTGAATGACTTTGCATACAACTCTCCATTCAAGTACAAAACACTGCAAGATGCTGTCGATCTTATTACACCAGGGTGTTATATGGCATAGCTAGACCTGGCCAATGCTTACCGGTCAGTCAAAATACACCCATCTAACTATCGAGCAACGGGCTTAAATTGGTGTTTTTCCAGAGATACTCGCCATACGTATATGATAGACGAGATACTCGCCATACGTATATGATAGACGAGAGACTACCTTTCGGGGTGTCGAGTTCACCGGAAATATTCCATAGACTTACCCAATCAAACACTTTCTCGAGCACAGACTCGTTTCAAGCCAACGAGATTCAACTGTGTGTGTGTGTGTATATATATCTATATCTACATGTATATATATATATATATATATATATATATTTTAGCTCTTTACACTTGTTTTAACTTTTTAATTTTATATTAATGTTGATCCGATGATTCAGTCATATATTTAAAAAAATTTGACATTCAATAGTTGATATATGTTTTGAGCTGGGGTGTCATTAAACGCCGATTCATACATCCATTTAACAAACAGGTGCTAGATGTTGGTGAAACATTAAGGAATTAGAAAACGGTGCACTTATTTATTTAGCATAGGGATTAAATGTATGCTTATAAATGCAAAACATGCACTTATCATGTGATGTGTTTCAATTTGCAAGTCTGCAGCTGGTAAAGCTTGTGTTTTATTTTTTCTGAAATTTTAGTAGTGAACCAAATATATATAAATATATATATATGTATATTAAAACAAAATTAGAATTTAGTAGCAAAACAAATGTCATGATAAGAGCTCATAAAGCATTATAATGATAAACCATACTTAAGACACAAATACTCCAATTTAGACCAGAGAGAAGTAGACCTGTAAATTAAGTTTCGATTTGATATTAAAATACTGTCTAATCAGAACATTTAACATAAGTCCAGGCAATAACAAAATGCTAGCTTCTCACAATTTCCATGTCTGGGCATTTAAAGATACAATAAAGCATGGTACACCAGGGCCGTACCCTGACCAAAATCCATGGGGGGGCACTAAATTTTATAAATAATTTTTAACATACTATAAAGATTAAACATGTCTATGCTATTACTGGAGATATATATAAAAAAAAAAAAGGACAAGATTATCAGGGGGGGCAGCTGCCCCCCTGCCCCCCCGGAGGGTACGGCCCTGTACATTGGTAGTGAAATTAATAAAAGATATTGAAGTTCATAACATAATGTAAAATAAAACTGGAATGTAACACATTCTGATTGTTATACACAAATAATTTGGCAGTTAAGGTAAAGAAAATTAATGTGAGATTTTTTTAATTTTTAATGAAACATGATATAAACAAATTTCAATTTGAATGTCTAATAATACAAGCAACCCCCCCCCCCCCCCACCTTAAAAAAAAAAAAAAAACCCCAGAAAAAAACGACTTACAATTTTTTTTGGCAATAAAGCAAAATGTTTTTAGCAAAGGTTTAAGTAACTGCTAAAAAAATTATTAAATAAATATATTAAAGAGAAAAAGAGAAAAAAAAGAGAGAGAGCAAAATTTGTTGTTCCAAATAATAAAACATTTTAATGTTTCAAAGATAAACAATACTTGGGTGTTGATTTTGGCATTCACCAATTTAACGACTAAAACGGAACAATATTGAAAACAATAACGGTACTAAACGAGGATGAATACTTGCAACATATTGGACAACAGCACGAGTTACAAAATATGTACAGCAAGTTCTCCGCAATGCCATAGTTTGATATATCACATTCTTAAAAGTTCTCTTTTGTTGCACATCTTGCAGTAGTCACAGCCTCATGGCATTGTAAAATATATCCTCTATAAAAATCAACATTTACAATACATATATATGCAGTGAATCCGAGTTATCTATTTACATGTACAGGATATAATATGATCACAATTAATACGACCACAATTTACATTAAATTGTTATAGTGGACAAACTACTGCTTAAATATACACAATACTGTTTGGACTGATGACAATAATTTCATTTCATGTTTAACTTATTTGTGTGCTTAGATCCAGTTGTGGTTCAAGCATGCTGCCCTGGACTCACATCCAAGCCATCTAGACAATGGGTTATGGGTTAATGGTTAGTTGTTAGTGGTTAGTGAGAGAGAGGTATGTGTAGTGGCCTTACACCTATCCACTGAGCTGTTAATACTTGTTATGTGACTGCTATATTTATTTCTAAAAACCTACCACAAAATAAATTACTATGATTTCATTAAGAGACAGTGTTGTATGGTGGGTAACCTACTATAGGCAGTTGTATAGATTATGTAGTTTTATAAAAATACACAAGTTTATATCCAATGGCATAAGCTACTGTAAACTGGGAAAACACTGCGTGCATATTAATTTTGCTTCGTTCGCAGCTAACATCATCGCGAAATTTAAACGCACGCATTATTTTTTACAGATGCCAACAATCATTCGTGAAATTTAAAGTTGCGAACATGCTAAGGTGTGTATTCGTGAAAATAACATGTCGTAATATTAATCCGGTTTACATTATTTTGCAAAGATGTCAACCACCTAGCATTAGCCAAAAATGTTTGTTTTTTTATGTGTGATCTATAATACTAAGTGTTGCCTTATTTCTTTCTGTCTGTATTCTTTTGTTTAAATTCAATTTATAGATTTGGGGGGAAATATTTTGTTGGCTCATTCAATAGGTCAACAACCATGTAGAACCATGTAGCCATGCCTTTAAAACCAGGACTGAAAACATTTTTATTTTTTTACCAATTTGGTTACAACAAACACTGGCCTCAAAACAAACATCAGTTTAGTTCTGGGTTGGGTTTTTTTCAAAACTTAAAAATGTGTAACCAGATGTTTTAAAATATACAGACTAGATTAATAAATGCATTTCTGTCCAACACAGTATCCTTTTGGAATACCATACAAATTTCATAATTTGGTACATCACCATATTATAATAATGAGACATTTTCATATCAAACATAATATGTACAGAGATTACAGTATAAATTTCAACAAAGTAACATATTAAGTATTCATCACAATATGTTATACATTTAAATCACCATTTACAAATTATATTACATCTATTATTTACTTTTGCAAATACCGTAAATTCCTAATCAATGATTGGTTGTCAACAGGTCAGACTGTCAAATCTATTGCCGACTTTGCTCTGATAAAAAAAAAAAAAACCTTTGTTACACACAAACTGCTCTACAGTTAACCTTACACATGTGAAATATGTAACATGTTTTGACCAACTTCAAACTGAACAAGTTGAGATTACGGTATACTATTCATCCACTGCACTCAAACAAATGTGAGAATTTATTCACCAAACCATATATCCCACGTCATACAGTGATTGATGCATTCAACAACCATTTTAAATGAATGCTAATGTAGCTGTTCTGTTCCATTTCAAAACCATTACACACACACAAATTAATACAAATTAACTGGCAGTGATAACCAGACTAGATAAAACAAAAAACAAACAAAAAGTATCACCCTTGTGTTATGACGGCTCTCTTTAACACTTAAAATATGGCAATCCATTTAGTCAAGTTTCAACACAAACCTGCATCCATAACAATTTAACACACTGACTTTTGTTTTTTAATTAAGTGTGTGTGTGTGTGTGTGTGTGTCTCTCCCTCTCTCTCTCTCTCTCTCTCTCTCTCTCTCTCTCTCTCTCTCTCTCTCTCTCTCTCTCTCTCACACACACACACACATACACACAATGTATGCACATACACACAAATAAGAAATATTATCCAGATGCATCAAATTATCAACTGCAGATATTGCCATGTACAAATATTCTATCTGAGATTGCCCACTTTTAACAGCCAAATAATTTCAGGTTTCTGAAAATTGTAAGATCTAATTTTGTGTAACACATTTTTCATTCATGCATTTAATGTATTAGGACACCAGTTACATGATTACAGGAGTTATGCAAAAACAAACTGTGTTAGCTGAATTTGTTTTGCTTAACCCATAAGTAGTTTATGCAAATGTTCAATTCTCAGACACCTCCAGTTTTGATTTGCAAACAGTATATACCTCATCACAGAACTGGTCTTAAAAGGCCACACTTCAAATAATCAGTTAATGGTTCATAAAATGATCTGTGTCATTTAATCTCTTTACTTAAAAGGCCATCTCTTCACAATTTTCAAAATGGCTGCTTAATGCAGATTTGACTGCTTTATAATAATACCAATATATTTCACAACCTATAACATTTAGACACGTATTTGATTAGATTATTCATATATCAAAGATTTAATATTACATACACAATTTAACAATAAATTAATCGCCATATATACACACACAATGTTCACTCATTGTGAGATATTTCAAAAAGCACTGTGATCAAGCAAATAAAATATAAAATTAAGACAAATTTCCTTTCGTCAAACTTGTTACAATGTATATACAGTGGACTTTTCACAATTCCAATAAGTTCCACTCGCACAAGTATTTTTATATCATATTGAGCAACCATCCTGTGTGTACCTTCTGTTTAAGGAATTGATCAACCCTTTAAGCACGATCCCAAGTCAACAATTTACCCCTTAAGTCTTATTCACTTTTACTAGAAGTTTAATTATCAAACATAACCGACAACAATTCTCGACTATTTCAAAAACTGTAATGCCTAGTAAATGATATATTTGTGAGTGACAGTCCTCCTACAGACGAGGCACTAGATAGATTCATGGAATCATCCACTAGTTTGCCAAACGCCCATTCGACTCTGCAGTGTGCAGAGATATGGCCCTGATCATGTATTACGGTTTTCAAGTTAAATGGCTGCCTGAAACATAACAGAGTGGATTATATTAAGAAGCCAGATTATGACCCATGGTCACACTTTGATCATCCCTTAGTCAACCGCTTATCATAAGATATCACTTAATGTTAGAACACTGTTATAGTGTCTTGTTACAGAAATATATTTACAGGGAAACCTGTCTAAACTGGACCCTGAACAAACAGGAAACCTGTCAAAACCGACCAAGTTTCATGGTCCCGAATATTTAAAATTGTAAAACCCGCCCCTCTAAACAGTGGATCGTGTCTAAATGAGATGAATAATAGGTCCCTGGTGTGATCTGGTTTAGACAGGTTTTACTGGATACACATGCCCACAGATAGATTATTAAAATATCACTCGTCAAATAGCTCATTAACAATAGTTATGAAAGTGAGTCAAGATCACTGTGCTATATACATGTCACAAACATGGTCTCATTTCAACATAACATCTTGTTCATTATATACAAAAATACTTGATGTCTAGTACAAATTTATCACATAAAATGCTCCATGTATTTTCCAATTCTTATCTACGAAAGAAACTGCTATCACATTAGGCTAAAGGTGGTCTTCAAATGTTTAAATGTATCGCTGTGAAAATAGGGAAGGAAAGCAGGTGGGTGGGGTGGACCGAAGAACAAAGGGAAGAATATCACAATAAAAAAGTAATGTTTCATTATTACACTTTACAATACCAGTTTGATCTGATCCAGAATGTCCAAAAAAAAGTTCAAATGAATTTATAATGAAATTCACAAAATAAAGTGAGTAAAATGAACAAATTAACGCAATGCTAAACATGAACATGCAGGTATAAGAAAATCAGATTATACACATACAGGTATTTTCAATGACCAACGAAAACAGGCGTTAGAAATATTTTGTTACATGTAGTAGAAAGTTTGTTTTGTTTAACTACACCACTAAAGCACATTGATTTATTAATCATCGGCTATTGGATATCAAACATTTAGTAATTTTGACAGTCTTAGAAAGGAAACCCACTAAATTTTTCCATTCGCAGCAAGGGATCTTTTATATGCACCAGCCCACAGACAGGATAGCACATACCACGGCCTTTGATATACCAGTTGTGGTGCACTGGCTGGATATGTGCAGTAGATGCTGATCTGGGTATTGTACTTAGTTTCTGCACAAATTATAGAATTTAGTGTGTAAAAAGAGGACCAACGGTCATATACATTTTGTATATGCATGGAAACAGTGGATTGGAACCACAAAAATAAAGCTCTAGATAGGTCAAAATTTTAAGTAGGTAGCCTATGGTGCTATCAAATGCCCTATTGTAAGTCAGGAAAAGTGTTTGGAAATCTGATGTTTGGCACTAAGAATATTAACACATTAATTTAACATTTAATAACAAAAGACTTTTTGTGATATAAGTAGTAGCAGAAAAAAACACACGTCCAAAGCACATTATAACATCACAGTTTCAGCTAACTATGGGAACAGGTTTATTAATACTGACAAGTTTCTATGAAAAAGGTAGGGAAGAAAAACTAAAACCCAAACAAACAAAACCACCCATAGTATTCTAATGGTTTCTAAAGCTTTGAATAAAAACCAAAAACAAGATGAATCAGTTTAAGTAGGTTTAAGTAGCAGCCATGTGAGGTATCTATAGGTGGGCAGACACGTAAGAAATAGCTTAAACTGCAACACTTAGCTGCAGAAAATTTATTTCACCAGCAAAATTACACATTGGTTATTTCACACACTGTTTAAGCATATCCTACTTCATTTATAAAAAGGGACTGATAAACAAGTCCACACTTTGGGAAATTATGACCTAGTGCAAATCGGTGGATATAACAACTTGAATACCTGGATGCATGACATCTAAATATGAGGTGAGATGCATATGCTCGTTTCCAATTATGGAAATCATCTTTTTATATACATATATGCAACTCACATCATGTGCACAATGAACATATTGCTTTTAAAAGGAAATGAAAGGATTGTTTATTTAATGACACCATCACAATGTTTAATGAGTGGCTATTTAGTGTCAAGTATATAGTAACTTAATGCAACTTTGCGTAGAAAATGAGTAAAAAGGTAACTGGTTCCAAGAATCTTTTCCCCCTCCGAGTATTGCTTTTAAAATGAATACACTATTACACTTGATTCAATTGCACGGCTTCAGTTGGTATAGCAAGTTGGTCATTCTAAAATATATGCTCCAACTCGAATGTTATCGAAAGAAAAATATGTAATTTACGTAAGCCCGTATTTGTTGACATACATTACTGTTAAAAGAAGAAGTGAATTGTTTATAAGATTAAAATAATATATTATTCACTTTTTTAACAATTACTTTTGCTTCTTCTATTCATTTGCACTTGGTAGTGTATCTGTATGTATGACAATACACTAAATATATGCAACAAGTTATTTTGATCTTCCAGATACCTATACAACTTTTGACACATGCCTTCAGAAGCATCAAAGTATCATTATCATAACATTTATTTGTAATATATATATATATATATATATATATATGTGTGTGTGTGTTATATATATATATATATATATATATATACACACACACACACACACATATACATATCTACAGACATTTGTCACATATGTATTCATAATGTAATGAATGCAGACATAATTATTTACAGATTATAACGAAACATGCATCAACAATTTTAGTTTTTGTGTGAGATGTGTGCAGAATATTCAGTGTTAAAAGACTTCACTTGTTTTCAATCAGTGTCTGCAGTTTCAACACAAGGTCACGCGAGATCTTCAGAACTTGCTTTGCATTGTGTCTCTCAGCCATTTCTAAAATAATAATGAACAGAAATTGAAATATTGCCAATAAACAATTCAAGGGGTGTTGTCCGAATTAACTTCCTTTCTTCTTTTTTTTTAAAGATGGGACAGCCATGATCTCATTTTGTTTTCATTAATATACACCTGGTGAATATTTTATACGTGATTCCTCATCAAAATGCCTTCAGAAAATGTACGGCTTCATTTTAGATAACCAGGTGTACACATACAAACCTTCATTTTAAATTATCACTTTTAATATTTTATAATAGGCCTACAAAAATATTGTGTGCTTCTGAGACCTGACTCTACCCTAATGTTTTTCAATTGTTTTGTTGTTTATTTCATTTCTTTTAAAGTTTTTTTTTTTTTAAATTAACATGTAAATGAAGAGAATGCATACGTTTTATCTGGACCCACAGGCATTAATGTAATTATTGTATTTAAAAAAACCAAGAAGCCCCTCCCTCCCTACCTAATTTTTTTCAGAATGTTCGCAACTCACAATATTTTTTTTTAGATTTGTCAAAATTTAAAGCAAAGCCATTCATTTCAAACCACCAGGTAGAATAGTCTAGTAATACTTGCCATTGAAGAATTTGATAATGTCCGTGAAGTCCATGTTGTTGTCGAGGATGATATCTCGGTAGTACTCGACTAGAGCCAGCGCTATGAAGAGTACAAAGTGGGAGGAGCTGATGTACTTGGCCGCCCAGATTGTTTCCCACACGGAAAACACATCGTCATACACAAGCTCTGTAAACACAAACATATTTAAATGAACCAGATGGAAGTTTGTAATGAAAAACATATTTTAAATGAACTGTATGGTACCTTATGACAAAAATCTTTTTAATGAACCTGATGGTACTTGTATCTTATAATTACAAAAATATTTTAAATGAACCATACGGTAGCTTATGATAAAAATCTTTAAAAAAAAACTTAATGGAAGTTTATGACAAAAATATTTTAAATGAACCATGTGGTAGCTTGTAATAACAAAAATCTTTTAAACGAACCAGGTGGTAGCTGGCAACGACAAAAATATTTTAAATGAACCAGATGGTAGCTTGTAATGACAAAAATCTTTTAAATGAACCAGGTGGTAGCTTGTAATGACAAAAATCTTTTAAATGAACCAGGTGGTAGCTTGTAATGACAAAAATCTTTTAAATGAATCAGATGGTAGCTTGCAATGACAAAAATATTTTAAATGAACCAGGTGGTAGCTGATAATGACAAAAATCTTTTAAATGAACCAGGTGGTAGCTTGTAATGACAAAAATCTTTTAAATGAACTAGATGGTAGCGTGTAACGATAAAAATCTTTTAAATGAACCAGGTGGTAGCTTGTAATGACAAAAATCTTTTAAATGAACCAGATGGTAGCTTGTAATGACAAACATCTTTTAAATGAACTAGATGGTAGCTTGTAACGACACAAATATTTTAAATGAACCAGATGGTAGCTTGTAATGACAAAAATATTTTAAATGAACCAGATGGTAGCTTGTAATAACAAAAATATTTTAAATGAATCAGATGGTAGCTTGTAATGACCAAAATATTTTAAATGAACCAGATGGTAGCTTGTATCAAGGACAAAAAATATTTTACATGAAGCTTGTAAATTCTTTATTTTATGTAATACTTTTATTAGTAAACTAAATGTTTTAACAATCTGTGGTTTACTAATTTAAAGACCAAACATATTTTAATTAGTTATTCTCTTGCACTCTGTACAGCATTCAGTAATAAAAACACTCAATTAATACCTGAAGGGAGATTATTAATAACACAATACTAATATTATGCATAATGTACTGGTTGCTGTGGCAACACAAGTGATGGATGAACAAAATAAGTACACATAGTCTAAATACGAAACGTTTTGCATTCTTCCACCAAACATGTTATATAATACCTTTAGGCCACACATCACCATGTGTCGTGTCGTTACTTGCTGTAGCAGCTCAATATAATCCGCTTTAGGAAAAAGTTACTCGTAAAAAAACATACTAAAAATTCTGATATGCTTTTTGAAATCTTTCTTAGATGATTACACATAGGTTGACCTCTGTAGTATTTAAATAACCCATTAGTTTGAAGTAACTTGTTATATGTATTACTAACTGATAACAACTGTGCAAGTGGTATGGTGCCACTTGTATAACAGCAACACGAGGCAGTGGTCGGGCACAGGGGCCATTAACTGAAAACTTTCATGGCTGACCTGTGTTGATGTTTTACACGGTACTTGTCAGTTGAGAGCACTCCCTAAAATTAGTAGTTACATGACCCTCTCGACAGAAATTGTATTGAACTGCACTGAGTAATTAATGGTGGTGTGTAACCTTTACAAAATCAAATTATATAGTATAGCTTGTTTTACATAACATGTTTAACAAAAAGCCTCTTTTAAATGTATTAATAAATTGACAAAACCAGATGTTTTCAACATCTTTATTTTCTTTCTTCTTTTAAAGACTAAATAATCGATCTTGCCTCTTTTGAAGTCCAAAAGAAACCACCGGTAACAGAAGTAGAAATGGGTGTAGTCACCATGCTGATGCATGTGTTCAAATAACTCTGAATCTAGGATCTGAAATAAACAGAAACATTATATGCAAAGACAACTCTGAAAGTGGAACATGCAAGCTTAATGTAACTGTTAAATATTTGACAAGAGTTAAGTTTGTTTTGTGTAATGATACCATTAGAGCACATTAATACACTGGCTATTGGATGTTGAAAATTGTATCATTCTGACACAGTTGACAAAGGAAACCCACTACAGTTTTCCATCAGTAGCAAGGGTTCTTTTATATGCACTGTTCTACAGACAGAACAGCACATGTATTAAAAAACACACCCAAAAACCTCATTAACAGGAATGAAAAGGAAAGGAATATTTTTAATGACGCCTCAGAGCATTTTAAACTACCGGTATTTGATGTCTAACATACGGTTATAATATCACATTGGTACTCCTATTTTATAGGCATTTTTCAATAGACAGAATAGTACATACCCAGAGATTAAAGTGAGTTCCGAAAAAAACCCAATAATAAACCCACAAATTTTATCACTGGAGGTTGGGAACTGAACTTCACCATAGAGTTACGGTTGCACAATTTCCTAAAATGGCAGTCCCATTCCAAATGGAAGGAACTGGTACATACTCAGAGACTAAAGTGAGTTCCGAAAAAAAAACCCAATAATAAACCCGCAAATTTTAACACTGGAGGTTGGGAACTGAACTTCACCATAGAGTTACGGTTGCACAATTTCCTAAAATGGCAATCCCATTCCAAATGGAAGGAAATGATTAATTTAACAATTCAGAATGGATGCAAAGTATCAACTGAAATCATATTGTAAGTTTTGGACAGAGAAGAAAAAGTGTGGCCAAACAGCAGAAACCCAGAAACAATGTACAGATGATTAAAAAATCTGGAATTAGAGATAAATTTGGGAAAACT
Source organism: Gigantopelta aegis (assembly GCF_016097555.1). Taxonomy (NCBI): domain Eukaryota; kingdom Metazoa; phylum Mollusca; class Gastropoda; order Neomphalida; family Peltospiridae; genus Gigantopelta; species Gigantopelta aegis. The sequence continues at coordinate 19,955,250 of NC_054701.1, read as the reverse complement.
TTCATCTGTGCATACCACAGCCTTTGATCTTTTGATCTACCAGATATAGGGACATTGGCTGTGACAATAAAAAAAATCCTGCCTCCACAATGGAGGATCGACCCTATGACCCACTGTTCCAGGCAAGCACTCTACCATTGTGCTACATACCACCCACTGTCTTTCTTTTTTTAATGAAGAACAAAAACCAATGCATGACAGACAAAACCAATTAAAAAATCCATTATCTTTTTAAACATAAAGCTATGGAGAACAATGGCAGCTTTATTGAAAGATGAACAAATTGTCTGTATTGACTGAACCTGTATTAGAGATCTCATGTTGGCGAAGTGAGTGTCCATGGCACCGCCATGAGGGAAGTTAGATGACATCCTCTTCATCAACTCGCAGAAACAGCTGTATGTCAGTGCCTCTGTAAAACAAATACAAACAAGCATTTTGAGAGTACTGCTAAAGCAATAAATGTCCCCATAAAAGGCCCAATGAATTTTCGTATCTCCTAAGTGCAAGGGCCATAACTCTGTCAAAAATGGGTAAATTGCCATAAAAGTCAAACTTGATCTGTAACTGTACATGATAATTAAGGCTATCCACAAAATATCAGCTCAATATTTTGAGGCATTCTGGAACAAAAAGAAGTCTGGAAAACTACATGTGGGACAGATGGGGACTAAAACTACAAGAGTACTATACAAAACAGGAAAGTTTAATCTAAACCTAATAACTGCTCACATTAAATGACTGATGAGCTATTCTTGCTTGAAGAAAAAAACTAATTTCAAACACGAGACTAACTGCAATGCTTTTCATACAAAGAACTTAGCATATTAACCACCTAATCTATCAACTTACCATCGTCAAAAATAACAAGGAGTGGAGCCACTAAATCACACATCCCTTGGACATATCCCACATCAAGGTGCTGCCACACGTATCTGAAATGTATCATTTGAATAGCAAATGTAAAACATATTTATTAATCAACTAGCCATAATACATTGCAAACGGTCCGCGTCATACATGTCATAGGCGAGCCGTAACTGGTATTTGCCCATGGGCTCATACAAGATTTTACTTCTGGTATTGTTTTCTATTGAGTCATCTCAGAAAGACCCTCTCGCTTTGCTGTGAGTAATCCTCAAAACACTCAGTTTACTTGTTCTGAGATTCTTTTAATGATAAAAACTATTATTTTGGTTAATTTTCCTTGCAGTTGCACTATAAATTGACCCATTTTTAAAAAGTAAATCAACAAATTACTAGGTACCCGACATGACACTTTGAAAAGATTGACTTACGTGCACATAACATTGCGGAGTTTTTCCAGATTATCATGGCAGAAGTACCAGTAGTTTCGGTCACACCTCTGCACATCTTTGTCTATTCTGTGCCAGTTGAGAGCAACATCCTCAAGCAGTTCGTTCTGTGAACACAACATAAACAATAATACAGTAACACCTGTTCAAGTAGGTACCTGTCTTAATCACAAGGAAAGGCAGACAGTTTTAGCGACTCTTTGTTCCTTGGTGGGTAACAATTAGTTACCTTCCTATCACTGATTATAAAAAGAACCCTATTAGTTGCGTGATGGGTTATGGACAAAATGAGGTAGGGCATTGCTCTCTGGTAAAGCAATTGCATGATGTGCAATCGATCTAAGTCAATCCCCATTGGTGAGTTTATTTGGTTCTTTCTCATTCCTGCCAACTTGTATAACAAAGACCGTGATACGATCTTGTTCTTGGGATTGTGCATATAGAAGATCCCTTGCTGCTAATTGACAAGAGAAGCCCATGGCACTGTGGCAGCAGGTTTCCTCTCTCAATATCTATGGGGTCCTCAACCATATATCCGACACAATTTTAAAATATGTGGATTATGTTGTTAAAACATTTCTTGCTTCCTTCCATAATGCAAAATGTTAACTGTAATTATTTCTACAGTCTAGATGGTTCCAACTGATTGTAAAAGTTTGATGGAATTGAAATATAATGATTGACTGCTGATTCCAGCCACTTCCAGACCTCTCCATGACTGGCAAGCTGTTGCCAACACTCGCCTGGATATGGAACATGTTGTTTTCACATTCACCTTTCATTATTTTGCTTTAAATGGAATTTATTTCTCAGATTGGTGGAAATGCCCTACAAAGTTAAAGTTTCTCGCCTGGAAGTAATAGCATTCCAAATGGAGAGGCCACCATATCCAAATCATATACACAGGCATAAAATTATAAAGTTATTACGGCACTCTCTCATTGCTTTTTCGGCCATAGCCTTTATTGAATTTATAAGTTGTATTATTGAATGTAATGATTTTATCACTGAATTTATTATTTTTATACAGTGTTTTTTTATTGTTGAATAGTTAAAAGAGAGTGTAAAATTTTTTGGCGAAATGTGTTGTTTTCTTTTCTAAATACATACTGAATAGATCCCGCCATGGGAAGCAGGAGACGCTGGTGACACCAAGCTCTCTTTAGACGCTGACAAATGTCGACTGCCCTCTACAATACAAAACATTTACAAATCAACAAATGTCATGTTTGCTTTTGTTGTTTTTTTCTAAATAAACTAATATATATTTTTCACAATTAAAAATTACAGACATAATTATTCCAATGAAATTTATCCAATATGTTCAATATTATAAAATGCCTATGACATCTATTAAATTTCTCTGACCTACAGATTAAAATGAATTCTTCAGCAAAATAAAGAGTGCAGTTTGTATTAAAAAATGATAATTTAAGTAAAAGGTTTGGGTTTAATGAGGTAAGAAAGGAAGTGGACGGGTTGTATTGAAGACATGTGAATAAAAAGGTGAGAATATAGTGGAATGTTTAGGTTAATGAAGTCAGAAATGAGGAGGACAATATGATCGATGAGGCACAAAATTAAGTTAATGTTTGGGTTAAATAAGGAAGGAAATCAAACAGGAGGTTAGAGATAACATGATTTCAAAATAAGGCGAAATTTGCGGTTTAATATGGTAGAAAATTAAGTAAAAAATATATGTTGATGACGTGAGAAATGAAGTAAATGGTACTGGTCAGTGAAATGAGAAATGAAATAAAAGGTATAGGTTAATAAGGTGAGAAATGAAGTAAAAGACATGGGTCAATGAAGAAAAAGTTATAGGTCAATGAGGTGATAAATGAAGTGTATGGCATGGGTTAATGAGGTGAGAAATAAAGTAAAACGTATTGGTCAATGAAGTGAGAAATGAAGTAAAAGGTATTGGTCAATGAAGTGAAAAATGAAGTAAAAGGTATGGGTCAATGAGGTGAGAAATGATGTAAACGGTATTAGTCAAAGAAATGAGAAATGAAGTAAAAGGTATAGGTCAATGGAGTGAGCAATGAAGTGTAATGCATGGGTCAATGAGGTGAGAAATAAAGTAAAATGTATTGGTCAAATAAATGAAGTAAAGGTATATGTCAATGGGGTGAGAAATGAAGTAAACGGTATTGGTCAATGGAGTGAGAAATGAAGTAAACGGTATTGGTCAATGGAGTGAGAAATGAAGTAAACGGTATTGGTCAATGGAGTGAGAAATGAAGTAAACGGTATTGGTCAATGAAGTCACAAATGAAGTAAAAGGTATTGGTCAATGAGGTGAGAAATGAAGTAAAAGGTATGGGTCAATGAGGTGAGAAATGATGTAAAAGGTATGGGTCAATGAGGTGAGAAATAAAGTATGAAGTATGGTTCTATGAGACAAAAGTAAGCAAGAAGACATGATATTATCACAAGAAACAAAGCACTATGACTTCTTACTGTATGTACTAGCTACAGGTATATCTACTGACCTAAACATCTACACTAATACATTATTCATTTAAAGATAGTACACAGGTCTAATAGAAATGCTTTCCAACTCTACAAATTACTGACATTAGGCAATCCTTTAAAAAGGCTGGTTTGTTCTAACCCATTGTGGGTTAACTAGCTAACAAATAATGGGTATGAACAGGAATTCCTAGGCATCTGACTATTGAAAACTTGCATAAATAAATTCAGGTAACATATTTCCTTTTTGCAAAATCATTTAATGCATAAATTAAAAATAGTTTATGCAAAATTAGATTTGCATGAGCAATGCGCGAATGAAGCAATCATTATCGCAATTTTCGAAGACCTGAATTGAATATCTCGCCTACCATTAAAACAAATAAATAAAGAATAAAACAAAACAAATAAATAAAGTTTATAATTATATTTAAAATAATTAAATAATGAAAATAATGGCTTCATCATAGACAGATAAAAATAGGAGCAAAGACAGTTTTTAAATGTTAAAACAAACCATGTTTTTTTTAAAGGTTGGCCTTATGCTAACAAACTATGTATATATATTTAATTAGAGAAAAAATAAAATGTAAATCAAATTCTATTAAAAACTAGCAATGAAAAAAGATGAATGCTTTCATGCAGAAAAAGACCAAATGCAAAACAGATAAAAGTAAAAATAAGGACCCTAATTGGTTTTGTATAAATTACATAAAAGTCAAGTTTATCAAAACATGCAGTTAAATTTATTGAGATATTTCAACAAAAAGGCATTAGACGATTTAGAGAGCATTAAAACAAATAATGATAATAATTTTAGTTGTATTTGTATTTGGTAGTATTTCCAACATTTTATTTCTTCAGTTTGAGTCACTGCTTAAAAAACAACCAAAAACCCCCCCCTACCCCTACCCCCCCCCCCCAAATAAAATAAAATAATAATAATAAATGTACCATAATCACTTTACCCACTTTCATCACAATTTATGCCTAACATTTAGCTGTTTATATTTTGGAATGTTTGTATATTGTATTATTAAGTAACTTATTGTTTTATAGGTAATCATGATCTTATTTTTGGTAAATAAAACTGTGATTATTAATTGAAAATTTTATGGTATGAAAAATAGTATATGATGAAAGACAATTTAGATTTATACTAATTTTAAAATAACATTCAAACCATTCTGATGTAAGCAAATTTTCGTAATTATATTTTATTTTTTTATTGCCAAACGGAAATTTATCAGAATTATCCAAAACATACATCTCAAAGTTAATACATGTACATTTGTATATTAAAACAGTAGTTAATTTACACTGTATACATGTATAAAACAAATGTTTTCTGTAGACTAAAAGTACAGGTCAAGAAACAATATGCTTAAATAGCAAGTTGTATTTCTTATAAGTAACATAAAATTAACAACACATACATGTATAAAACCATGCAAACAATGATTTCAAAAAATAAATAAATACAATAAATAAATATAAATATAAATTGTTTCAAAATTAATTAAAACTGGTGCAGTAAAACAGTTAAAATGTCATACTTTTTGTAATATATAGTAAAGCATGCAGTATAAAACCAAATATTAGATGAAGCTAAATACTGCTATATTGGGATGCCAATCTACTGCATAAGGTCAGAATCATGCAAAATGACATGACGATGGCAGGATGAATGAGAGAAAGCATAAAGAAATGAGTAATTTCTGAATGAGAGAAAGCATAAAGAAATGAGTAATTTCTTAAAACATTCTGAAGGAAAGAAATAGAAAATATACCACTTGTCAAAGAGAGAAGTCTGTCCTCTTGAATAAGCACTAATTAACTTTCCTCATTTGACACAAAATGAAAACAGATTATTCAGTGTTTCTTAGAAAGTTAAATGTTAGAAAAACTCATTATCTAACCTCTTTCAAACATTCTCAGGCTACATTTGATTGTTGTTCCATATTTTTTTCAATTGAAGTATATAGCCTGTCTTTTTAGATACAACCAAGCAATTCTGTATGTGTAATTGGTAGCAACAAATAAGCAAAATAAACTGGTTTACAAGTTGTCTGCTATTTCTCCAATTGCAGGTTTGTACAACATTTGGAAAAGAAAATATTTTAAAGATGTTTTCTTTTTAAATAGGACCGAGGATGAGTGGAACTGGAAAAGTTAACATGAAGAATGTCATGTTTGAATGAGAATTCAAGATTATCAAATACATTAATCTATATGTACATATGATTACACTTCGGTGGCTTTTTAATAATTAAGTATATATTTAAATTTAGGATCATAATTCAGATTTTTACTTGTATTTAACTTGATCCGACATGTATGATTGAAAATTACAGTATGTGAGTAAGATTAAAAGCAACAATTCCCTTTCTGTAAATCATGAAATACAAGCATGACATATGACTGCACTGAGAGAGATTAGGGTGGCAGTGAGTATATACAAACTGGCCAATATTCTATACATGTACTTCATGAACATGGCTTACACGGTTGTTGCCACTCGGTTTACTTTGGTTGCTTCTCTCACTAACCAAACAAAAGAACTCAGTATACGACAACACTAGTGAGCACAAGCCATGTTTGGTCGGTTGGTATTACATTTTTTAACTCCTCTGGAGCTACATGTATGCAAAACTGATGTGAAAGCACATGCCACAATGCATGGAGTTGTGGGTGTTATCAGTATCAGTATGAACATTACACGTGGCGTAAAATTCATTATTTGCTTACCTTAATCGACAAACATATTATTCAGTGTAATATTGCAATTCGCTATGCAAGTTTCAGTTACATATATTTAAAACATTAAATGGTGGTTGGTAATTGATTTCCTATCGATTACAAATGTTGCTAATAACTTCTTTTAAAAAATACACTATAAATGATCTTCTTGAATTAGTTTCATGATTTACAGCAATAACGGTGGATGACAAAAGCTACATACAATAGAAAGAGAAGAGAAAAAGCTCATTCACAAACCAAGTGAGTCATGCTCAAACGCCGAAGTCATACCATCTTCCACGGTTAGAGCATCAGTCACGCGTGCTGCCACTGGCTCGTCTGTTCTACCCGACCCCACCCCGACATCCTCACTTCTTTCTGCCTCTTGAATCACGTTCCCTTCTTCCTCCACCACCGCACTATCGACAGACAGCTTTGTGACCACAATACATTCGTCAGCACTTCCCTCGGGATCTATTTTCAAATTGTCCATCATTTCACAATCTTCCAACGAGTCCAGTTTCGACCGGTCGGTCGACGATCCCCCTCGCGTGATGGAGTCGCCCAAACCGTCATCCGGACTGTCAGTTAACGAGCTGATTCGGCGGACGTGAACCGGAGTGTCGGTCTGCACGACCTGGTCCGATTTCTGCACGGTACCACCGAGGTCGCTAATACTAGACCGTTCAGCCGTTGGGGTGGTCATCGCCGTGGAACTCTCCTCGACCAATGTCTCGGGGTGTGAAAACTCCTCTGAGTCAAACGACTCAAAGACGTCATTGCTTAGATTCGAGTCCTTCCTCGCGAGAGGGATGTGCCCGTCCATGCTCTCCTTGGACAGCTTGGCTAGATTGGCGGCCATGATCTCCTTGTCCCGCTGTCGCACAATGGCCTCAACAGCCAGCCATTCGGACATGACTCTTTCGTATTCATCCTGAATGTGGGAGTCTCTTGTCTCTCGTTCTGCCTTCTCGCTGCCAAATTTGTAATGTCCCAGCAAATAGGGCCACACCTGTGGAAAGAAGTGTCATAGTATATCGTCAATACCATGAATTAACCTGCATTAAGTAATAAAGAGTACAGACCACAGTATCACCAAAAATGCAAAACACAAGTAGCTCAATCATTTTATTACAATTTATGCCAATGTTTATCTTTTTCCATTGTACTCTCAAAATAACCCCGACCTCTTTCATTAATATTTTTCTTTCTTTAAAACACATCAGCTGATCTTGTTTTTCACATTAATTCTACAACTTTAAAGTTATTTTAACCCATTAAACATTAATTCATGCCCTTCCCCGTCTCTTCAGCCCCTTGACAAACTCCCCCTTCCCCTCTCTCTGTCTCTGTTAATCTCTCCCATATTTATTTCCTCCTCTTTACTCACTGATTAAACACAGAATCTATTAATTAAACTGTTAGCAAGATAAATGTACTTAAGTCTTGACATTCTTCCCTTACCTCTTTCCTCAAGTCATGGCAAACACCACCATAGTATACAAGACGATAGACTTCACCAGAGTTGGTCACCTAAAAACAACACAAAATCAGTATTGAATTACCAAATACAAAATCTAATTAAGTGACTGTAATTTCATTGGCAGTTAGTGAGTGTAATGATGTTACTAACATATGACATCATTTTTATTAAATGACATAAAGTTATCCCCTGTTTTAACTTTTCCTATAGGGAGATTCATTCAGTTATGCCGGATGGAAGTGTCATATATATTTTTTTAATTTATACTGATGTTTTATAAATTTATAGACAGTTGAAGGGACAATATAATTTTTTTTAACAGCTATAGGACAAGACCTGAAGTTTCCATGCAGCCATTAAAAACATCTTCAGTCATGTAGGTATGGCTTAATGTTTAGGGTGGTGGGGGTGGTGGGTTGTCATTAAGATAAATGTATGAATGCAAAAAACATGTACCATACAACCAATCACTGCCATCGTGAAGAAATTAAAATAAAATTTTATTATAAGAGAGTAATGCCTGTTATATCAAATATTTTATGTGAATGAATATGCAAAATTGAGATTGATTGCCCACTTGACATCTGATGTGCATATACAAACTTGGTGACAACAGTTTTCAATTTTAACTTACATGCATTAAATTTGACTGGGAATATTAATTATGATTCTAAACGTACCACTCCATTGTTATTGAGTTCTTGCCAGAGTTCTTTAGTGAGCCCACCAATGGCGTCGTATGGGATATCTGAAGGTACTATTTTCCCATTCACTAATCCCGATAGGTGTGTGCGAACAGTCTTCAGGTGACGACAATGTGCAAGCCCTGAAATACGTATTGATAAACATTTACAACTTGAATAGAATGGAACATGTGTTTACAGTTAGGTCAGCATATTTTCAACTTAACTACATGGTTGTTTAACAAGCTATCTTGACACGTTCTGGACAATAAAAGTTACAGCTTATTATATTTAATAATGGCCGTAGATATTAGACACCTGAACACAAATAAGTGAAAGTAAGCCTGGCTTTAGACAACACAAGACACAGTCATAATAATAAATATTTTCCTGCACTTCGGTGTGTAAAAACAAACTGCATTAATGAAAAGATAAAGCAGTAATACTATATACTTACAACCATAAAATGCCCTGGATATGATCTGCTTCCTCATTGTATCACACAGCTGTTTAATATGAGCTCTAAAACCAAGAAGAAGAAACAGTTAATGATTGCAACAAAAAAAAAAGATACAATACAAAGTATAAAAAAACATGTGTATTTTGTACAGAAACAGCTCATGATAACCACAGATAGCGAGAACACGTAAGTTTATTAAAATTACTGACATGTTTGTTGGTGGCAGGCTTCCAACAATTGAAAATTAGTGTGACCCACTTATCGGTTATGCAGAAATAAATCCAAGTAAATCCATTTCCTTTTGCATAATATCCAAGTTAATATTGCACCAAATTTCGCGCGAATAAAAAATTGGTTATTAAGATTCGCACGAGCAATGAGTGAGCAAAACAATTATTCTGGCAATTTTTTTAGGCCTGGATTGCCCCCAGTAGATTAGTTTATTTCCTCCGGTCCAGCCTGTGCCACATCACTGATACATCAACGGCAATGTACTCTTTTGTGTATGGGAAAGGAACGACACACTCAACACATTTTATTTACGGTTATATGGCTTAAGACATATGGTTAAGGACCATACAGATATTGAGAGAGGAAACCCATTGTCGCCACTTCATGGGCTACTCTTTTTCGATTAGCAGCAAGGGATCTTTTATATGCACCATCCCACAGACAGAATAGTACATACCACGGCCTTTGTTACACCAGTTGTGGAGCACTGGCTTGAACAAGAAATAGCCCAAATGGCCCACCAATGGGAATCGATCCTAGACCGACTGTGCATCAAGTGAGGGCTGTACCACTGGGCTATGTCCTGCCTGTGTATGGGAAAGTTCATATAAAAGATCTCTTGCTGCTTTATTGATAGGAGTAACCCATGTTAACCAAATGTTTAAATAACCATGTCAGACACCAAATACATGCAGCCATAGTTTAAAATGTGCCGAGATGTCGCTACACAAATATTCTTTTCCTTTCATTTTAGTGACATGATGTTACAATATGGTCAGAAAGTGGTTAGTGAAATGTAACTCAGAAACTTAACTGTCACCTCACTATAGGCTGGATTAGGGCCTCCATGAGTCCTAACATATTGGACTCGAGTACTCGAGGGTCAAACTTGACCTGGACTCGAGTACCCGCCACTTACACTAGATGATGATGAGATTAAGGAGTAAAGTAAAATAGCATTATGGATCTTAATTCCAGCGCTGGATATGGATGCCAAATCATGCCACTGTATTGCATTTAGAAACCAGTTGATATATTCAGTATTGTGATGGCTGGATGGCCAGTTTAAAAAGAGAAACTAGTGCATGATTATATAAGCATTGTATAACCTATACCATTGATTATTTACAGCTGAAATTATTGTCCTACATTGTCCATTGTATTATAGTTGATCATATATTCCAATTTGTACGGGTACTCCAGTCCTATGAACAGACTTGCAAAACTCGACCCATGACCAAACACTCCTAGAGACCCTACACTAGAATATAAACTTCATATTTCTATATAGCATTAAACCTCATATCCGTACCAAAAAATAACAACATACAAATAAAACATTAAACACACAGCACAAGGGCTGTTCCAAAAAAGGATCACATGAATGGGATGGGATGTGAGAGAAGGAAGACAGGGGTGTAGGAGACAAGTATGGTATGCAATAACTATCTTGTAAGTCACTAAATAAAATTAAATAACTAATGTATTCAAATGAGATGCAATTATAAACTATGTTTTTTTTGTCTATATATAGAAGTTCAAGGGGCCATTGGCCTCCAGGATGAGTAAAGTTAGAGGTGATTTAGGAGCCATAGACGATATTAATTATGTTTTCTAGGAGCTTACTAAAACTGTGATCACCATTACTGACAGGGCAACAGATTATTTTAACTCCTGTCTAGGACTTACAGTTCATGAGAATAAATCTGAAAAGTTAACACTGAGTTAAACACAAAAGCTGACATGATGGTTGTCTTCATCTTAACTTTAATCTTCAAAGTGAGACATAAATTATCATATTCTTTTTCTTTTTTTTCTTTTTTTTAAATACTTTGGAGGTGCCATCCAAGCCACATGATCTTTTTTGGAACAGGCAGGGAGAATAAAATAAAAATAGTAGAATTAAAAGATAACACTTTATTTTCACACCAAACTGTGGAAAGGACAAACGAAAAACAATTTACAAAGTTGTTGTAGAAACAAAAAGGTAGAAACATGTTTACATGACACCCTTCCCGACATAAAACAGAATTTTTGGCAATAAAAAATATATAAATATTTAATTTTCATACCTAAAACATGCATGTATAGTATTAAAATTGCATTACTGAGCAAGTCAATATTGGCTAAAGCACACCTTATTTTAAAACATTTTTAATTACATTTTCTGAAGAAAAAAAAAAGTCCAAACATCACCGACAGAATAAAAAATATTCAGCTCTATTATATATTCAGATAAGACACATTTTGTTTTTGAGGTCATCACACATTTTTGTTTACAGAGTAAGAGAGAAAAATTACCTCAAAGGTTACGAAAACTTACAATTTCTCTTGTCAAAGTTTGAATACATGCACAAGTAACAGAGAAGGATCTGCCACCCACAGGTCGTGTCCATAGAGAGGTGTGTAAACCAAGTGTCCAGCAATGAACAACGACACATACAGGTACCTGTGGCTGGGCCCGCCCTGGACCATGGTCTGCGACAGACAGGTGTTGTTCTGGACTTCCTGCGACTTGGCGTACGACTGCATCGACGACTGGGTCAGCGGACTCGGTGGTAGCTGGCGCCGCACGGCCCATGGGGACTGATCCGTCGTCAGTTTCGCTTTCGGGTCCATCATTTCTGGAGCTGCAAGTGTGGTGCATGAATGACGAATGTTTAATGACACCCCAGCACAAAAATAAACATCGGTTGTTGGGTGTCAAACAAGGGTAAGTTACTTTAAAAGATTTTGTATTATCTAATATTTACAGAAAATATTTAGAAGAACAAACATTTTGAGAGTACTATTAAATTAAAATGAATATATTCCCTAGATCGGGCCCATCAAATGTTCATTCTCCAAAGTTCAAGGGCCATAATTTTGACAAAAATGGGTAAATCACCATGAAAGTCAAAACTGATCTGTAACTGTACATGATAAGGCTATACACAAAATTCCAGCCCAATACTCTGGAAAACTGTATGTGGGACAGACAGATGGACAGACAGACAGACAGACAGACATGAAATCTATAGTCCCTCCTCTCTGGTTGGACCAACAGGAGAATAATAAGATCCACTTGAGAACTTGAATGAAGAATACTTTTTTTAAACTTGGTTTACAGTTATTTAAAAATTGAATAAAGAGTAATGCTAGGTTGAAACTACCAACTGGCAGCAGAAAGTTGCCCAACTCGACAATTAGACTGTAATTTCCCCAACTCCCTACTTAGAAGGGTGTGCTCAGACTAACAACTGGCATTGAGTTGTAATGCACACTCAAACTAGCAAGAAATGTCGGGCTCCATTCATTTCTTTAATCGGATACGGCAGCCGTCGTAGAAGTCATAAGAGTGCTGTCACTAACAACTGGACATTCATAAAAGTCATGAGAGCAGAAATTTGGCCAACTTTCTGCTGGCAGTTGGTAGTCTGAACCTACCATTAGTCAAGACATTTTAAAACCTGGATGATGTGTAAGTCAAGACATTCTAAACCTAGAATAAATAATAAGTCAAGTAATTTTGGAACTTGGATAAAGAATAAAATGGGAGCGGTAGGGGGAAATCAAGAATCAACAGAATCTCGACTTACTAATAGAATTTGGTCTGAACGTTGAAATGATTCGAAATACGTAATCTGTCGCTTCCTCCTCATCGGCACTTGAACTGCTACTTCCCAGACTTCCCTCATTTGAGAGCTGACTTCCTTTTCGCTTCATTTTAGGAAAGACTTTGCCTGTTTTTGTCAAATACAACATGCAACATGTTTAATATAGATGTACTTTCAAATACGTTAATATAGTGGAGTAGTTGTAAAAGAGGACCATCTAAACTGGACAACATCCTCGTCTTTATAAAGGAAAGAGAAAAAAAAGGTAAATGTCTGTTTAATGACATCTCATCTCATGGATTAATCAGCAACTATAAGGCATCAAAACATATTATGGTAAAACATGGACAACAATTTGAAGAGAAGAATCACATTAATACCGCATGTGCTCTTCCCTAGAGCTGTAACTGTGAACAGACGTACTAACATTTGGGGCTTATAATAATGAAAGGTGATTTAGCTTTTGGCCATATATTACTAAATGTTTATAGTGTTAAAAAATAATACTGGAATAGAGATTTTTTTTTTAAATTTCAAGATTAGGTAGAAGTCGATTTGAAAGTTAAATTTTAAATATATGTACATAACATTGTACATTTGACAAAAAGTAACAATTTTTATAGTACTCAATTTCAAAAATAAATTTCTTAAAATAAAAATCCTGGCATTTAATTTTTTTTTTTTAAAGGAGGAAACAAAATCATGCAATATCTTAAAACATAGGTTGTCAATTGTTCTTGTTTTTCACGTATTAGTGTAAATACAATAATAACATTAATACCGTTCATACTAGTCATTTACAGACTAGTGCATATACATGTATTTCACCATTACAAAATCATCAGAAATATCAAACTTATACATACATATATAAGAAACATTGAAATAAACCCAACTCTTAACAAATTCATTGTGAATTATTAGTATATACATGACAGCATGCAATTAATTTAACTTCTGAAACAATTAATAAAGATAAAAAAATACACATTATTTTTTTCATTGTAGTAAGGCCAGTATTTTTTAATTTTTAGGTTTACGAGCAAGAACTTTTGTGCACAAAGGTAGGAGGAAGGAAAAAAAACCCCAAAAAAACCTGTTTGGGGTGTATCAGTAGGGGTGATTTTTTTTTTAATATGGCTACTTTAATAGATGTGGATTCTTTGTAACAAAATAAGATTGACAAGGCATCTCTGTGCGCAACCGTGCAGTGCATAAAAATCGGAGCAAAATAGCGAATCGGACCAAAAGAGAGCGACCGAAGACAAATTAACAATTTGTATCTACAACGGTATATTTATTGATGAAATAAGTGTTATTTCTCACTGTTACCTTACGAAATGCGCCACAATAGACTAGAATGGTAACTTTTTTTTTCTTTAGAGCTATTTGTGGAAGTTGGTGGCAAAAAAATAAAAAAAAGTATTTGAGCAAAATTTATGTCGGTGGGTTCGTAAACCGAATAATAAAAAAATACTGGCCTAAATATACTGGACAAAGTTATCGACCAATGCTAAACATCACTTCAACATTAATAAAAAATATTATGTTTGCATTGTAATGCTGCTGCCAAGCAACGAGTGTAATATTGAAACTGCTCTTGTCAGTTCTTGTTTTTACGAGTTATTGGCAATTAACCCAGCTGCCAGCACTAATTTATCCACCTGGTTTTGGTGACCAACTACTGTCAGACTTCGTTAAAACAACCACCTTTGTTCCATCTAATATGTCTGCCACTGTAACAATAGTGTGGGAAAATATGATATTTATATGCAACCGTTCTTTGTAAACCATGTGAGTAATAACTTGTAATATAAATACAAAATTACTGGATGCAAAATCGATTTGATTTACCATATTATAAATATTAGGACAAGAACTATATTGGTTATGTGGATATTTAAAGCCAGAAAATATTATTAGTATGTCATTTTAATTATTAAAAAAGGTCTATTAGCAAAATATATGTTATAATAGCCACAGAGTCAGGAAAGTATGTTTAACAGGAAGGGTTGTCTGTAATATTAGTTTCCACTGTATTCATAAAGTTCACTTTGTCCAGTATATTTGCAAAAACCAAGAGCTGCAATAGAGTACTGACCTTTCACCGATTATAAAAAAGGGGGTGAAAAAGTAATTTTATTTTAAAATGACTAAAATTGCTATACCCCACCCACACAAAAAAAAAAAAAAAAAAAAGAAAGAAAATAGATAAAAACAGAAACAGCAAGACATATTCTAAAGTACAATAACATAAACGTCTACTACAGACTATAACTAGACTAGTGAAAAGCTAAACACTTTTCGTGTTTCTACGCACTTAGATCAATTGAAGTTAGTATAAGCAAAAAAGCTAATGTGTTGTGTTAATTGCACTGCACATAAAATACTAGTAAGCTGACCATTTTTGAAATAGTAATTTGTGAAGTATAACAAAATATGTTTACATTAGTTACAAGTATTTTATAAAACAGTTATCATTACTAGAAGCTTGTGTCATGTCAAAGCTGTAATTAATTACTAATGCCAATACTCTTCATTATCGAACTACCTGTTCTTTAGTATAGCAACGTTTTTTAAATGATAAAATAAGATGATAATTATGAGCCATTTTTCAAATTTTAACTCACAAATTTCCATATTTGCATAACGGGAGATAACCAACTAACTGGAAACCTAATGTACTGTGCAACATCACATGCAATGTATTTACTCTGACATGAGTTATTTCCCTTAATATTGTTAATTACTACTCTGGCGATATATTTGTTAATTTACACAGTAAATATTTTCAATAACTTGATGTATTATTATCAAATTTTGCGCAACAAAACTGAAAAAATATATTCAAATATTTATTTCAGGAACTATAAACATTTTACACCATCTTTTTTTAAGGTTTATAAAATAGTTCATAACTCATGGATGGTTGAAAAAATAACATGGGATACACAAGATCTATCTATTGCATCTAGCCGCAACTTGCCAAGTGTGTAATACGACTGTTAGCAGACTGCCCGATGACTTGGATTAACTGTATTAACCGACGGCATGCAAGGCTGTTGTGGCGGAGACAAAATATCAACTAACCTGTCTTGCTGTCTCTGCCATAGGAACGCCTGCTCATATCAAAACTCGATGTTTGGTGAGTGACTGTGTTTAAACAAATTGCAATGTTATCATGCAACTTACAACTATACCAACAAACTAAAAGCAACATTATAAATAATAATTAAAAAAAGACAGAACATGAAAAATAATCTATTTTCAGATTTACTAGTAAGTATATGTACGGTCTGTTGTTTGATGTTTAATTTGGATACCTTGAAGAATTTTGAAGCTTGCACTAATGAGAAAATAAATGTTTTAATACCTAAAAATTTACAGAAAGAATTTGAATTTTTTTTTTTTTTTATAGTAGTTTGATATTTAAATGGTCATTAAAATTAAACTTTGTTCCAAATTTTTATAGCAATAATGACAAAATAAATATCATATATAATTGTAAGTTCACAAAATGAATTCGATGAAATCTGAAGACTACACAATGTATGTTCACATTAATAATCTGATTTAATTATATGTAATAAAGAACACTGAATACATTAATAGTATGTCTGCCTGTGTTAGAAATCTAAGTACATTCATTAAGAAAAATAAATGTAGATTGTGTATGCACAATATCTGATCTACAAATAAAAACTAAAAACAATGTCTCTTAGTTCAGAGGGTTGTGATAAAACTGACAATATAACCATATAGGTTTCTTATTCTGTGTAACACCAACAAGACTTTTCCTTAAATAGGATACATCCAGATGATGAAAAGACACTTAATAACCCTAAGAAAAAACTTGTCATATCTTGAAACAATAAGAAGAAAATATGGCAATAAAAATATGCAGTAAATTAAATGATAGCCTGAAAGGTTTTCACTGCAAAAACTTTTATTTGTTACAATAAATAAAAAAACTGTTATTGGTAAGAGTAAAAACTTCATTGTTTTCAAGTAGAATGTTTTTTTTGTTTTTTTTTACCAAACTACAAAAAATAAGGATTTCATTATAAAAGAATGAAAATCAAGAACATCAGGGCCCATACTTTTAAAACTTAGCGTCTGGTCTTTACCACAAACATAGTGGGCACGTTGAGGTCTGACATTAAGAGTTAAACTTAGAACCAAGTCCAGAGCCCATACTTTCAAAGCCATTTTACCGCTACAATATCATAAAACCATTGTAGGCTATTGCATTGGGTCATAGTCATGTCGGAGCCTACGATGGTTTTGCAATATTGTAATTGTTTTACAATATTGTAGTGCTTAGATAGGTTCGAAAGTCTGTAGCTAGATTCCCAATGTTTCTTTGTAAGCATGGAGCCCGATATATAGCACAATGAAAAGTCAGTGTTCGTTTCAGCCCTGGTTTAAAACTAGAAGCAGAGCCTAGATTATAATGAAACACAAACAATTAAAGCTGAAACTACATGACTGCAAAAGCAGTATTGTAAAACACACTGATCAATCAAACTTGGTCCTGAACTTTTAAAATAATAAGCTACGTCTACGTGTATCTGTGAAGAGGAGCAACAAAGTATTATTATTTTAGTCACTTTTCAAACTTTATTTGTTATAATCGTTGTCTTAGCATTAAATGACACCAAGTTAAAAATTTTAATATTTCATATTTGCAATAAATAAGGCAAAAAAACCTATTGATACTTGATTTTAAAAAGAAGAAGAAGACAATGTATTCCCCCCCCCCCCCCCCCGCCCCAAAAAACCTTAACCAGAGATAAAACAATCTGGAAAACCAGCAGTCTTAGGTAGATTTCATTTAGATTAATCAAATGGTCAAATACATATTAACCAGTGTTAATAAAACAAATGAACAGTTGACTTACTACTGAAACAACCCTCCTTGAAAGGCAGCAAAGTTAATATTCATTACAGAAAATTTAAACAAACCATTTACTGTTTGATCTGATTTGGTGAATAGTCATCCAAGACTTTCACCAGTGTTCGATGCAATATAACAGTGACCAGTGAAGAAGAGAAACGAGTGACTATAACAAATGACACTTGCCCATGTGATTACCTTTGCCGCGCTGCGCCCACAGTGGGGGGTCGAGCTGACCGCGGGGGTATAGACCGGTCTCCAGACAGGACAGGAACGCCAGTAGGTGACCTCCCTTTGGGAAGTGGATGGGAGGACGCTGGACGCCATCTTGACCAACGAGAACAATGGTGCCACCACAGTCAGCTGGAAGGAGAGAGGAATGGAATGTTTGTTAAAGTTTTGTTTTGTTTTGCTATTGGATGTTAAGCATTTGTGGGTGTTTTTTACTAGTAGTCTTAGCGGAAACCCGTAACATTTTTCCATTAGTAGCAATAGATATTTTATATGTACCATTTCACAGACAGGGTAGCATATATCACGGCCTTTGATATACCAGTTGAAGTACACTGGCTGAAATGAGAAATAGCCCACTGGACCCACCGAAGAGGATTGATCCCAGACCGACTGTGCATCAGGTGACTACTATACCACTGGGCTACTTCCCGCCCCCAGGAATGTTTGTTTAATGACACATACATCTCAGCACCCTGTTTAACCAATTTAGACACAGGCCTCATTTCTCGTCGGTGGATCAAATATAAGAGGCTTTGATCATGTCAGAAATGACTTCATGTGCAAATGGATTTAGTTCAAAGAGAATTTCAATTGAGATCTGTAATCGTTAACACGGAACACAAATTTCAGTTGATTCTCTCTCAACCCAAATTCGAACCATGAATTGTGGTTGAACTGTCAACAAAAAATCAGGCCTAGAGTAGTGCTACAGAAGAAAGCTGTGATCGTCACACAGACTAAAACAAAAATTCATCATTTGTTTTACTTTTTTTTCTTTTTTTTTTAAATTTCATTATTCCATGAAATGTCAAATTTATAACAATATCATATACCCACATGGCTAAATTTAATTAATAATGATTCTTCTAAAATCTATGCAGTGTTCAAGACTAGAAACACCAAGCATTTGAGTAGTGGTTTTAACTGGAAATAACAGTCAGAGCATCAATGGGAATTAACCTACTACATTACAAGTGATCATTCCACCAAGTTCCATCCTGCTCCCATATCATTTTAGTAGTAATTTAAAAGTAATGACTTCTCGCTCTTTTTTGTTTGTTTGTCAGCTACACGTTTAGCAGAAATATTCAGTTTAATTACTGTATTTTGGGTTCCTAGAAAGAGAAAGCCTACTTACGCTGCTGGTGACAGTGGATGTACACTATTTCATCAACACAGACTGTCATTGCAAACTCCCAGAACATACTGCAAATAAATAAGTACACACACAAATTATTAACTTAAAAATTACAAAAACAAATCATATGCATTTCCAGATTTTAATATACCAGCATTCTGTACCATTTGTGTGTCCAAGTCGTCACCCACCTATGTACAAACCGAGGCCAATGGGCACAGGTCTTGTAATTACTTAATTTAGTAGACATTTCTACGGCAACAAAGCATAACAGTAAACCCTTATTTCTCAGACAAATGATATAAAACATAATGCTACAGACATAATTGATAATAGAATTCACACACCAGAACCCATAAAGAAAGGAACAAAGGAAAGAAATGTTTGCTTAATTAAGGACACTTCAGTACATTTTTAATCATGGTTATTTGGTTATTTCATCTAACATTAACAAAGGCTAGATTACAGACAAACACTTACATTAACTTTATTACAGTATATAACATATTTTACCTTTCATCTAATATCCCATTGTTTGTCTTTAAGATGGACTACCATTAAAATTAATTATTCATATTTTAAGCCTATTTTTTATTTTATAATAAACACAAAATTAATAAATACAGAATTTAGACAGTTATATTAATATTTTATCTATTTATATTAGTCATCTATGTATCTTTGTTCGACACTCAATAGCCATTATAACCAATATATGTTTCATGCTGGTATGTTAATTAACTACTGAATATATGACTGTATATTTGTCCATCAAGAACAAAATGCCATGCACAAGTCAACCCCATGCTCTCTTTCACCAATCTCCATTATAATTGTTCAAGTTCATCTCCGTGTTATTTAAGAATTAAGTGCAATTATTTTTCTGTTCATGCAAGTATTTCATAAAACTGTACAACTGACACCTATTCATTAAGAGCCATATTTCTCTGTTTAATACCTACATTACTACAATGATGTACACATAGGTCTGCTGATAATGTATATAGCAGCCTACCATGTTGTTATCAGTACAGGTACGTAACAAAACCAGAAACAAAAATATATACATATAGAGGATATTTCATGTTTTTGTCAAATATGATTTATATCTCATCTCGTGAAGTTTGCAATCGTATCTCACGAGTCACACTTGCGTGAAAAAACATGAAATATTCTATTTATTATATAACTTTTGACAACTTACCTTTATTTTTAAAATACCAGAAGCAAAATAGTTCCAGCTTTCTTACACTGAACGTAATACTTTCTACAGTGACGATAACACATTTTAGAGTGAAATAGTTAAATTTTCACTCTAAAATGTGTTATTGTCACTGAGTGACTGATAACACTTTTATTTCACTGATATTTTAAGATATTTCACTAAATGTTATATAATAAAATTCAACTAGCTCTAAAGAAAGGTAATGATAGAATGTTTGTTTAATGACACCCCAGTACATGTTTTTGAGGCTGTGCAAGAAATAGAATACTACATTCCAGGGAACATTTTGTTTTCAAAATCTTGATTAGCGATATTTCTAGTTAGTTGAAAGTTTATTAGCAACCACTGTTTAATGCTTTAAAATTGTGTAGTGATCTCTGAAACCTGTGTAGCAAAATCGCGATGCAATACTGAACAAAATGCTCCTTGCATTTGTGTTTATTAGATACCATTTATCTTACAACTTGTTGTTTAATACATCTTGAAACAACTTGTTGTCAGATTAATGGCATCCAATGGCCACTCACGTAGTTACCAAGTAAGACTGATTCAATTTATTGCCCTGTCATCTCTAAAGTACCTAGTTTTTTTACTCTAAATAGACGATGTACTGTTTCCTTCTCTCTTTTTTTGTGTACTGGAGTATCACAGAACATTTATTCATTCAATAAGACAAAACAAAATGCTTAAGAACTTGCAATTAATAATAACTTTAATAAATTAATTACTATAAACAACATATATTATATAATCACACTGTTCTGATATTAATTTCAAGTCACTATATTTTACATCTCAAAATAAAACAATAACCACTTTTAAATATTTGTTAAAAAGCTAAAAAGCAAACAAAAAACCAGCAACCACCACCCCCTCCCCATGATTTTTTAAAATTGTAAATCTTAGGTTGAATACAACGGAACTTCTTTTTAATGATGGGAATAATACAATTAGACAATGCTCCGAGAAAATTAAGACACAATACCAGATTGTGACAGATTACATAATTCATGCATTCTCTAGCCATCTAAATTTAGCACGCAAACACATCCCTTCAACCTAAATCACAAGTGATGGTCTAATTCAAACACCCAGGCTTTCCACCAGGATTTTATATTTTGTATAATCTTCCGTCAATTTCTTTTTTTTTATGGTACAGAGTTCCATGATTCTGTCCTGTTACCTTCTTCAGAATCTTGCGACAAATAATTTCTACAGACATTGTATACACAATGATAAATGAATTACCACTGAACACTGCGTTTCACTGTTACATTTACACTCTTTGCAATGTATATAGGAATCTCTAAACTACTGTTTTCCTTTTTAAAATCAATTTTTATTCATTTTACCCTCTGGATAAAAAATGCTAAAACTGACAGGTAATTTTTTAGCATATTTTAGAAAATTTGTTTCTAATTTTCATTATTATTCATACTTACCTAGTACTAGCACAACAACCGTTACCTCCCACCCAACCGAGGGAGGTCTTTTTTGATTCAGTCATTCCGGACTTTGAATCGATAACGAGGATATACGGTCTACCCATGCGCGGGTGTAGGTTATACATCCGGCAAGGGGAGATAATTCTGCAGTGGAGGTTATAACTCAGGGTCGTATAGCATTGTTCTTGTGCTAGTACTAGGTAAGTATGAATAATAATGAAAATTAGAAACAAATTTTCTAATAGTCTTATTCAACTTACCGTACTAGCACAACAACAATGCTATAACAGACGTGATATAACACCGTTAAAGCACGAGAATTTAACATTAAAGGGAGGAGGTAAGAAAACAAGGAGGACTTACCCATTCAACCAGTAGTGTTCGTCTCAAGTAATGATACAGTGAAAAAGCAACCCACATCATACGAGGTATAAAATGTCAAAGTGACTTTTAAATTGAAGAACTACAACCCCAATTAAAAGTAAACCAAGTTAACAAGGTGAGGAAACCCGCACACCAAGTAATGGTAAAAGACACTTGACTGCCCCAGATAGTCAACCATCCACCCCCCACTCTCCAAACAGGAGGTGGAGAACTATCTCCCAGAAAGACTGCCGGTAGTGACCGGACGAAATAAGGGTCGCCCCTACTCGTGGCCCTGCGCACCGAAATGACTTGCTGCCCTGCAATGACTGATTGAATCCGCCGAGTTCCGTCCGGACCAACAGCCATATCACGGAAATAAAACCGGTCAAACGTGTGTCGACCTTTCCAAAACCCCGCACTCATGACCTTGAAAATGTCCAAAGAATCATGGAAATTAAGGGAAGCAGAAATCGCCCGAATCTCATGAGGTCAAACGGAGAAATTCTGCAGAACATGATCACCCGCCTTCTCATATGCCAGTTTGATGGTTGCAGCAATCCATCTCGACAAAGCACTCTTCGTAATGTCTCCTGGTTGGCGAGTGAAAGAGATAAAGAGTCTCTTCGTGTCTTGCCGGAGATTTCTAGTAAGCTCCAAATAGATTTTCAAAGCCCGCACCAGACAAAGAAGTCTATCAGAATTATCCGCAGAAAGCGTACGAGATAAACATTGAATGATGGCCAGAGGAAACTCTTCCCCTGGCACCTGGTTCTTAGCCACGAAAACAGGATCAGTACGTAACGCAACTGACCCGTCCGTATTGTAATCCACCAAATCATGCAAAAAAGCATGAATCTCACTAATACGACGGCAAGCCGCTAGCGAGACCAGAAACAAAGTTTCCCACGTCAAATGACGAAGACTGGCGAATTTCAAAGGCTCGTAGGGCTTGCCTTTGAGTGCATGAAGAACCAGAAAAACATTCCATTTAGGCAAAATGGAAGGCTTCTCAACCATGTTTTGCAACGACTTAAGCAAGTCATGCAACACGAGATTCGTTGAGAAATCTTGACGTCCACACTGCCTCAGAGTAGTGAAAATGGACGACCGGTGACTTCTCACTGTTTGAACCTTCAGCTGTCTTTCTTGGACAAGAGCCAGAAAGTACTCAGCTAAGTCATTAACAGTAGGTGACAAGGGATCCACGTCCCTCTCAGTCACCCAACGAACCCAAGCACGCCAGTGACACTGGTAGACCCTCTCCGAGAGCAACCCGTTTAGAAAAGCCTTGGTTTCGGAGGGATACCCCGAAAACCGCCATGCGTGAAGTCGGAAAACCTCCGGCTTCGGATGCCACTCTGTCCGACGCAGTCTCTGACTGAGCAGATCGGGTATTAACGGCAACCGCACCGACTCCAGCACTAAAAGTGACAGGAGCGGAGGAAACCAGGCTTGAGCTGCCCAACTCGGGGCTACGAGCGTGACACGACAAGGTTGCTGTCTGATCTTTGCCAGAACCTTGCCAAGCAGAACCGGAGGGGGAAAGGCGTAAAAATCCAGTCCCGTCCAGTCCATGCTCAACGCATCGTACTCCAGTGCCAGTGGGTCTGTTACCGGCGATACAAACACTGGCAACTGATTGTTCAGGCGAGTGGCAAACATATCGAGTTGAGGACTCCCCCACAACTGAAGAACTAGATAAGCCACCATCCGGTGCAACATCCACTCCGTCTGAACCGGGGAACGACGACTCAAAGCGTCCGCCAAGACGTTCACGGACGAAGGAATGTGTTTGGCCGATAACACCACTCCCCAATCGTCACACCATTCCAGAATCTTCAAAGCCGCAAGACTCAATGACAGGGATTTGGTGCCTCCCCACCGATTGAGGTACGCAACAACCGACGTGTTGTCCGACCTCAACAAAATTCAACGATGTCGAATAACAGTCTTGAAATGGAGACAAGCGCGACGCAATGCTTCCATCTCCAATGTGACGACTCCTCTCTGAAGGAGTCCACACCCCTGACAGATGTTGATCCAAAAGGTGTGCACCGAACCCCTCGAGGGAAGCATCGGTAAACAGGACCAACTCTGGAGAAAGTGGGTGTAAAGGAACGGCCTAGGACATACACTTGTCCACTAGACACTCTTGGATCGGAAGAATGAACCAAAGCCCCAAATCCCAGCTGAGACCATCCCACACCCGGGACAAATGCCACTGAAGCGGTCTCTTGAACTGTCTGAACCGCACATTCAGCGCCGCCAGCAATTCGAGATGGCCTATCAACACATGGAGCGTGCGTACCGACGCACTTTGCTCCACCAGAAGATGTTGCGCCAACGTCGTGAAATTGTGAAGTCGCGAATCCGTCGGAAGAACGGACGCCTCCACAAGGTTGAAAACCACCCCGAGATAAGTGAAAACCTACGTTGGCACTAATTCCGACTTGACCCAATTGGAAATAAACCCCAATCGGAGAATCATGTCGATCACGAACTCCACACCCACGAGACATGCCGTCTGTGACGCCGCCGGAATTAACCAATCGTCCAGGTAATTGTGCATCCGTATACCCAACAGATGTACACGCCCCACCACTGCCTTTACTACCCGAGTAAAGACGTGAGGGCTTGTGGCCAATCCGAACGGCAGAACTTGAAACTCGTAATCTCTGCCGTCGTAGAGGAACCGCAAGTACTTCCAAAAATCCTGATGGATTGGAACATGCATGGTTATTGATTTGAAAAAGAAGTTTAGATAACCTCTCCAAAGTCTCTAAATCCGTGAGTGGCACACTGACATTAGAAGATGGGTGGCAGTCTGCCTTCACCCTAGCGGAAACGACCGCTGGATGTGAAAGGAAGGAAGGTCCCAATGACTTATACGAAGACGTGGACAAAACCTTCGCCGCAGACAACAGTTTCCTGGTAGCTAACACTGCGGGAAACTCTTCCACCACCGCCCCCAAAATACGATCGCTACCCGCAATCAAAGCATCAATCTCCGCAAGAGATTCATGCGCCTCGTGCTCTAACGGCAAGCCGAAATCCTGCCGCAGAGCGTCCATCGCTAAAGGCTGGTTTCCAAACGAAACACCCTTGTAAGACTGAACAGCCTCCTCCGACGGAATTGCATCCGCACACACCAGTTGGACCTGTTCCCGTACAAAACCAAGAACCACCTGGTAATCATAATCGCCATCTGGCGTACCATCGGCCAAATTGGGAATCTCACCGAGCACCGAACCTGGTGCCGACCCTTCCCCCGAACGACACACTGATTCGGAGGGAACATCCTATTCTGAAGAAGAAATTTTTTCAAACGACGCACCATGCGCTGACCGTAACGGAAACGAAACTGCATGGGCAGGACAATGCAGACCGGCCGAATCTGCAAAGTGGTCCAACCCCGGTCTCGCTGGAAACCCCGGCGGTGGAGGGACTGGTGGAGGCAATTCCCCTAGCCAGGCCATGAAATTCTCAAAAAGAGAAACATAGTCCCTCCGAGTCCGCCCCTGAGGGCGACCCGAAACCATCGGACCCTGAACGAAAGGTTCCGCCCACGCAGTCAAGGGATAATGCCTGGAACCTCTACCCTGATCTGACAGGTTCGGATTGACCATCGGTGTAGACACAGGCACACCCAAGAAAGCTGCAGTTTCCCTGATCCCTGCCGAAGCAGACAACAGGACTGGTGGTGTCGGTTGAACCGGACCGTCAGGAAATTCATACACGTATGAATTCTGCGGCGAATTCTGAACCCAACGTACCACGTGTGGATTAGCCAACCCAGTTGACGTAGCCACGTGCGAACGATCTAAAAGTTGATGACGCTGTACAGGCGCCCCAACAACAGAAGGGACGCCCACTGGCATCGCACCCGAAACAATGCCACCCGGCTCCGTGACCGAGACAACTTTGTGAGACTTCGTGATTTCGCCAAGTGGCTCGATCACCGAAGCGGACTTCATCCTAGAGCCAATCGACCCCTCCACAGAAGGACCGATAACCCTGCCCCCATCAGCAAGATGGGAGTCGGAACTGAGAGACACAGTCGTTCCTGCCACGACTGCACTCACTCCGACTGACGCCCTCGTTACAACCGTAACAGGCACCGCCTCCACCGACGGAGGCAAAAGCAAATCCCCAGGTGGAACGGAACCCGACCTGGAAGAAACCTTCTCTGCTTCAGCCGTAGCAGGGATCAACAGCGCCCCCTCCGTGCCAAGCGGCGCTTCGGGTTTACTGGTATCACCATGAAGATGGCGAACAGACGAGGAGGCGCCCTTGCGCCTACCACTTGTCCGCGAGAACTTTGAACTGGACACCGACTTACCGACCGACGGCAAATCGGTATGGAGCACGACCCCGGAGGTTGCCACTGTGCTCCGCCCGTCCCGTTCATGTCTAATTATCCTCTTACGCTCGGCGTCTTTTGACAGCTTCTTAGCCTTCCCCCACGTGGAGGGGGACCAATTTACACAGATATGACACTGGCGTTCAAAACAACAAGAACAACATGCCCGACATAACAAATGCTGATCAAACTGGGGCAGTCGTTTAAGACAACCCCCCTCGGCACACACAACCAACCGGTTGGAACCTGAGGAAGCCGTGTCAGACATTAACCCCCTGTGTAAATCACCCAAAAGACCTCGTATGACAGAGTAAAACAAAATTACAAATTAATAAACAATTTAACAATTTAACAAAAAACGAGGATATACTGTCTACCCATGCGCAGGTGAAGGTTATACATCCGGCAAGGGGAGATAATTCTGCAGTAAAGGTTATAACTCAGGGTCGTATAGCATTGTTGTTGTGCTAGTACGGTAAGCTGAATAAGACTAAGATAAAATCCAAGCATATGAAACCAACATTCAGTCAGTCTTTCCTTAAATTTATGCATAGCTTGTTATTTTCTTGTCAAAGGTTGTTTACATGTGACCTACTTATAGTCCGTCCCACAGGTAACGCCTTTTTTCATGCTATGAAATTTACTACAAGTTATTTATTTCTGAGCCGAATGTTTTATAAATTGGACATACAAATAGTCTTTTTTTTGTTATTTTCCAAACACTTTTAGTTTTCTCTTTATGTCAAACAAAACTGAAATCATTTACACAAAACATTTTTCTAGGAAGATCCCTTAGATGGGACAGACTATAAAGTATTGAGCTGTCACAATTTCGGGTCTCAAGAATTTAAAAAACTCTCAACATTTTTGCAATTTAAAAAACCAAAAAAACCCATATAATCTAATTATATGGTGTCTTTGATGCATTGCGAAACTTTTTGAATGATATTGTTAATTATTATTTGTCAGTAAAGTAAAATGACAGGAATTAAATGTTTCGCCTACCATAAATGTATCTCATGTCATTGACAATTGCACCTATAGATGTCCATCTTAATGCATGTTTAAAAACAAGAATTTCACATTTGATTTACTGTGATGAACATCCATAGGTGCGACTATAAACCAAGTTTCATTGAGGTAGGAATTATAGTTTGCGAGAAATGGATATAAATGCAAAACTTTAATGGAAAAGTCAATGCCATTCCTATCACCACTGGCACCATCAGGAAAGTAGGACCTATATCTCACCTTTTTACTTCACAAATGCAAGACAAAAATTTTAAACAATACAATAAATTTAATTATAATACAATTTAAAATAAAAAATTCAATCAAAAAATATAATTCATTTTTTTTTTTTTATGCATGCATTGTGATGAACTATGACTTATAGTTTATTATAAATGGAGACAAACTCAAAATATAACATTAAAAATGAAACAGCTGTTTCTAAAAGTTCTTTTCACAAAGTATGCATTTCTTGGTAAGAGCAATACTAAAATCAATCACCTAGTTGGAAAATCTGTCATAAAGAATGCTTGCTATTAGGAATCGGAAATCCTGGTGGAAACACTGCCTCTTATTTCAACCTACTTGTAAATATGCTCAAAAAGGCAAAAGGAAAGATCTGGAGAGAAGCAAGCCAAAAGCCAGGGTTTAAAATAGCTACTTACAAAGTTTTACGTAATTTTCTTTTCAATACCTGCCCAATTAGCATCTCGTTATAAGCACACAGGTAACACCAAGAAAAGAATACAAAAAATAATAATAATGCTTCTACTAAATAAGTGAACAAAGCTAATTTGAAGTATAAATAATATAAATAACATAGTTACATAGAAAATTAATTACAAGCAAAAACTTTAATAATAAAACCAATTTGTTTTACACACACAGTAACAATGACAGAACATGATTAAATGGTGTTTGACATTCTCTAGCATATTTTTGACTTAAAAGTTAACTTTATATAATAAAGTCAAATTAAAATCAGACAAAAAAAAAGAAAAAAGTTTTGCTAAGTTGTAATCAAATATCATTTCAATAAAGGCTATTATATAAACATTGAAAATCCTGCATTAAAATAGCTTTTTGGGTTAAAACAAAACAACAAAAAAAAGACCACAAATTAACTCCCTTGAAATGTGAGGTAATTTGTGATTTTCCCCATCTGCAGTTGTGTAGTGTACGTACTGAAAACAATTTCTACAGAACTGAACACAAGTGCCACCCTCCATCCTTCTCAACACACTACTTGTCTCAGGGTTCAACAAATTCAACAGCCCTCTGTCCTCGGTCCCAGATAGTGATTTTTTGGTCTCAGCTAGTGGAAAAATTATCAACTGTATTACTATATAGTCGAGTAGGAAAATAGGGTTCCCAAGCACCTCCATGATATATTTTGCTAACTTACTTTTTTGTTATTCTCAGTGTCTAGTAAATGAATTTTGATTTTTCCCGCCAAAAGGACCCATGGGACAATATTTCCTGTTGGGAACATTAAAATTTGTTTGCTAGACACCCTGAGGATTACCAAAATGTAAGTTAGAAAAATATATTTTGGGGGTGCATGGGAACCCCATCTTCCTACTAAACTAATAATACATAGGGCACTAAGCAAAGCTTTTGTGATGACTAGTGACTTTCTCAATCATTTGTCAAACACTGCAGTTGTCTCACCATATCAGAAGTAAAATTAGACAGCAGTTAAAAAAAAGGGGGAAAAAGTAGCATCCAGCCAATCAATATTCCTTTAATCATCCACTGCAAAATGCTTTTCTTTATGAAGATACTTGAAATATGTAAAATAAGCTAAAACAAACTTCAGTTTGCGACTGAGATGTATGTTGTTTTGAGACTCACCTTCTGTCAGTTTCCTCGTCTGTGGCCTCGCAGCAGCCGTTCATCAGCTGGTTGGGCGTCCACATGATGATGAGGCCGTCAGGGCTCTCGTGTAGCGACAGGTAGCCAGCCAGTGGCTTCACATCCTCCTTCTGGACCTACAAATTTAGCAGAAAAAGAAAAAGAAAAAAAAAAAAAAAAAATTCAGTGACAAAGTAAATGTGTGAATGTACATTTCTGTTGCAGTTTTTTTCACCATTTTTCAATTTACCATGTAGCTATATGTATTAGTTCTGGACTCAGCAGTGCAGTGGTAACATTACCATGTTAAGACTGCTACTTAATGTATTAAATGTATATCACACTATTGGCTTCAACTTGGAAGTGTGTATTAATAGGTACAATTGGTAGGTGTAACCACAGACATGACCCGTGCTCTATAAACTTGAGTAAGACATCGAATTCTGTGATATATACTATCTTACATTCAGAGAAAGGCAAAGGGTTTATCTAGGATATTTTGCCTGGATCCCATGTCTGATGGCATTCATGGGAAAATTAGTACGAGCAAGCCATACATGAGATGTTTTCAAGCCACTGAATCATGTCGTACACCAAGTTGTTAAATTAATTTATTACAACAGACATCTGTTGGGAATGCTAAGTGACAAAATTGGAAATTGTGAATGCCATTTTCTTTTGGGAAGGGGGCCTTTGTTCAGACCCACAGAATGCCTGAATAAATCCCTGAAAGGATCCATTCCTGATAATTGAAGTTATCCTGCCTGTGATAAAATGCACAAAAAGATCCCTCGATAGTAATTGTTAAGTCTTGCCTACATGAATGCAGCAGGTTTCTTTTCTCACTAAAATACTACCATTCCAGCTGAGGTGCATCATCAATGGCTATAATCAAAATACTTAAAGCAGCATACAAAAAGCATAAAATCTATTTTAGCAGTTTTCAACACCCATGCTCAATTTGTTTGTGGCTAGACCTACACATCGTTGTGCTACTTGAACCTCAATGGCTCACATATTGCTGCACTTATTTTACATGCTACATATTTTACTAGCTGTATCTGCCGATAGTTTAACTTTAAGCAAGACTTAGCTACATTCAGTGCTAATCTGATTAAAATTAGCTCTACTGGTATATGCCAGTAGATCTAACAGCATTGCATGGACTCCCATGTCCATGTGACATTTCATCTATAAATAACAATTTAAATATCGACCAATTACAATTACCAACATTGAAAAAACAGAGGGAAAAGTGCAGTAATAAACTCTGAATTGTATACTGGTATAAACAGATTTTATGGCTATACCATTATGGGGTTTTTTTCGTCTTGAAACAAATTTTATATAAAATTTTATATTGAAATTAGTTTCCGGCATACTTCATAATTCACCCGAATCATTTCGTATACCCTCAGCATAATCCCGAATGTTTTCAAAAAAAAATTCAAATCACTGGCATGATTTTGCAAGTAAGGTTTTGATTGGTCAACTGGACATGAGCTCCAACTGGCTGCTGTTAGATCCACATGTAATAGTGGAGCTAATTTTAATTAGATTGATTCATTGCTAAATATTTTACTGTCTGGACTATATGGACATCTACTAATCACTAAAGAGGCTGAACCTATTGTAGTACTGAATATACAGTAATGCTATGTCTTGAAGCTTGACGTAACACTATATTAATATGCTACTGTCATGCTACACTGATGCTATATATTTTCCAAGCTTGACTTACATATACATGTACACACACTACATGTGCTACAAATGCTAAAATTATCTTATCTGCTGAAGCCATATATATTGTTTATGCTACTTGTACTAAATGCTACATTAGTGCTAATGTTGTAGTACCTGTTTAAGTGTTGTGTTGCTTAAACTACACTAATACTAAACATGTTTCTGTTTAAACCCCCATACGAAAATATATTACCATCGAAGCAAAACACTAAATATTAAATTGTTTAACTTACATAACTACACTTGTACTAAATGTCTTACTGTTTAAGCTACACTTGTACTAAATGTTTCACTGACTGTTTCAGCTACACTTGTACTAAATGTCATACTGTTTAAGCCACACTTGTACTAAATGTCATAATGTTTCAGCTACACTTGTACTAAATGTCATACTGTTTAAGCTACACTTGTACTAAATGTCACTGTCTCAGCTACACTTGTACTAAATGTTGTACTGTTTCAGCTACACTTGTACTAAATGTCATACTGTTTAAGCCACACTTGTACTAAATGTCATACTGTTTAAGCTACACTTGTACTAAATGTTGTACTGTTTCAGCTACACTTGTACTAAATGTCATACTGTTTAAGCCACACTTGTACTAAATGTCGTATTGTTTCAGCTACACTTGTACTAAATGTCGTACTGTTTAAGCTACACTTGTACTAAATGTTGTACTGTTTAAGCTACATTTGTACTAAATGTCTGACTGTTTAAGCTACACTTGTACTAAACGTTGTACTGTTTAAGCCACACTTATACTAAATGTTGTACTGTTTATGCCACTTGTACTAAATGTCGTACTGTTTCAGCTACTCTTGTTCTAAATGTTGTACTGTTTCAGCTACACTTGTACTAAATGTCATACTGTTTAAGCCACACTTGTACTAAATGTCGTACTGTTTAAGCTACACTTGTACTAAATATTATACTGTTTAAGCTACAATTGTACTAAATGTTTTACTGACTGTTTCAGCTACACTTGTACTAAATGTCATACTGTTTAAGCCACACTTGTACTAAATGTCGTATTGTTTCAGCTACACTTGTACTAAATGTCTTACTGTTTAAGCTACACTTGTACTAAATGTTTTACTGACTGTTTAAGCTACACTTGTACTAAATGTCGTACTGTTTAAGCTACACTTGTACTAAATGTTGTACTGTTTAAGCTACATTTGTACTAAATTACTGACTGTTTAAGCTACACTTGTACTAAACGTTGTACTGTTTAAGCCACACTTATACTAAATGTTGTACTGTTTATGCCACATTTGTACTAAATGTCATACTGTTTAAGCTATACTTGTACTAAATGTCTGACTGTTTAAGCTACACTTGTACTAAATGTTGTACTGTTTAAGCTACACTTGTATTAAATATCTTACTGACTGTTTGAGCTACATTTGTAATAAATGTCATACTGACTTAAGCTACATTTATACTAAATGTCATACGGACTATTTAAGTCACACTTGTACTGACTTACTGACCGTTTCAGTTACACTTGTACTAAATGTGTTACTGTTTCAGCTACACTTGTACTAAATGTCTGACTGTTTAACCTACACTTGTAGTAAATGTCTGTTTAAGCTACACTTGTACTAACTGACTTACAGACTGTTTCAGCTACATTTGTACTAAATGTCTGACTGTTTAAGCTACACTTGTACTGACTTACAGACTGTTTCAGCTACACTTGTACTAAATGTCTGACTGTTTAAGTTACACTTGTACTAAATGTCTGACTGTTTAAGCTACACTTGTACTAAATGTCTTACTGTTTCAGCTACACTTGTACTAAATGTCTTACTGTTTCAGCTACACTTGTACTAAATGTCTGACTGTTTAAGCTACACTTGTACTAAATGTCTTACTGTTTCAGCTACACTTGTACTAGCTGACTTACAGACTGTTTCAGCTACACTTGTACTAAATATCTGACTGTTTAAGCTACACTTGTACTAGCTGACTTACTGACTGTTTCAGCTACACTTGTACTCAATGTCTTACAGACTGTTTAAGCTACACTTATACTAAATGTCTGACTGTTTCAGCTACACTTGTACTAAATGTCTTACTGTTTAAGCTACACTTGTACTAAATTACTTATGTTTCAGCTACACTTGTACTAAATGTCTGACTGTTTCAGCTACACTTGTACTAAATGTCTGACTGTTTCAGCTACACTTGTACTAAATGTCTTACTGTTTAAGCTACACTTGTACTAAATGTCTGACAATTTAAGCTACACTTGTACTAAATGTCTGACTGTTTAAGCTACACTGACTACACATGCTAAAATGTCTTACTGGTTGAACCTGCACATTGTTCTTCCCATATAGCAGCGTTGTTTTCGAGTTCTGGTGCAGCGACTCGACATACTCCCTGGCCGACATGTGGAAATTTCCCTTCGGGCTGTCTTCACTGCTAGAACTCGATAAACCCTTTATCTACAATAATAGTTTCAATATATACTGATGGAAAGAAATAAAGGTTCACACAGATAGCAACAAGAAATAATGACTGCATCAAAAATCAATTCATATTGTCAGAAGTTGACTGGGAACATATAGGCAGCACAGTCAACACTACAGACATCCAATCCCACATTACAACTTGGTATGAAATACAGACATTACTACGCTAGTAGCGAATTAAATTTGGTCTATTTCTTTCCATCAGTATATATTAATCAGGTAAATTTCAAAATGTTTTCACTGTGAGTCATGTTAAAATATAGTAGTTTTTTTTAAAATGGATATACAGGTATCAATGAAGGGTCTTTACCAGACACAAATACCATTTTCTTTTAAGTACAGAGTAATAAATCTGTGAAAAATGTTTTTCATTAACAATAAAAAGTTGTTTCACTTGGTTTTTCAATGTGGTTTTTTTCATTATGATTTTTTTTTTTTAAATCTCCATCTCACTATAGACTTCAACCCTGGGTAACATTCCCCAAACAAAAATAATGCTGAGGGTTGTTTTGGACATAATTATGAAGTAACAAATTCTCAACTAGATGTCAAAATTCCAAACTTTACATTGTAACTTGGAAACAAAAGAAAAATACATCAAAATGTTATGTTTTTGCCTGTTGGAGCTGCTTAGCTGGGCAGTATTATAATTTTAGGATCGGTATCAGTATTTTAGCGGTGATTTACCTCGATGCCAATATTGAGTCGTATTTCGGTATATTCTGTTTTAAATGCATGCCAGCATTAAGGCTCACCCGCTAATTTCATATTTCAAGTTGTTTTACGGTCGATTTTGAGAAGGAACGATGTCCATCTGCTCTTCTTTTGCATTCGTCAGATATATTATTAGTGCTTTACTAAATGGCGGAAAATATTTTTCAATACCGAAATTTCTATAATTATAGATATATATTCTTGGTGCGGTAAATCAGTATTGGCATGATACTGATACCAAACAGTATATACGGTATAGTGCCTGCTCTAAAACCTGTACAAGTTAAGACTACATACATTTGTAGCCACTTGCAGTCCTGGTCGTTTTGGCGAGCCAGGGCTTGTGGAAAACGCCTGCTTGCCACTTGAATGTATTCGGTGTCTCTGGACAAGCTCGTCCGCCGGAGGGTCAGTCCAGAAGTGGTCCGAGGTTTTCATCTTTGTGTAGTCCAGGGCGCAGGGACCCACTAGAAGAGATACATAAATCATATTTACACATACTACTTAATGAATCAGAAAAGCCTATGATATATGATACGAAAATTTAGTCATCATTTTTGTACAAAATTAGTAATAGTTGTAATATTTCAAGTTAAAAAACATTTTTCTTCTCTTTTTTATTTAGATAACTTATTCAACAATTTTATTTTTTTTAGCAATTATTTTTGATAGACAAATTAAAACTGCAGAATTCTATATCTAACTTGTTTTGTTTAAGCAGAATAAAGAATGTTTCAGTTCAAATTTAAAGTCTCCATATGTTTATACATGTACAACCAGAATTTTGGATCTAGATAAATTTATTTATTTGCTTGCACAAATTATGGCTATATTCAAGCATTCATATTTATGCTGAAACAAAAGGACAGTGTAAAAAAGATGTCTAGTACTTCCAGACTACCCAATATAAGATTTCATTCCGCCAAGAGGTATTGCTTTCAGTAATTTCACAAAATGATGTTACATGTATGTGCAGGGTTTCTGCCAGAGGGTAAAATGTGTATGGTATCTTACCAAGCAATGATGCAAATATTGGACCATCTACTGGGTCTGCAATCAGTGCATCAGGTTCGTAATATTTGCTGGAAAACAATGGAAAAAAATCAACTACACACACAGACATACAATGTAGATTAATACTTTGGAAAAGTGATATATACTCTTCAAAAAAAAGTAGGGGAACTAATTACAATTGCTAAAATTGTAAGGTATATTAGCTGTGGGGAATGGTTATATGATAATAGTGAATTAATTGGGCAAACATTACAACCGGTAGTTCAGTATTACAGTAGGTTTTATGACCACCAAAGATCTTGAAATTTGAAAGTTGACGTTTTTTTATCAGTAAATCGCAAATTCAAACAATAAAAATGACTAAAAACAATAACAACTGTATGATCAACAGAATGAAAAAGATTGACAGAAATAATGTTCCACAGTGATTAATCGACCTTCCTGAAAATTGTCAAAATCGAGATTGACACCCCACGCAGGTGTACGGGGCAACTGTGTGATGCATGTGCAAACTATGGAATGTGTTTCGTAGTGTTGATAAACAGACCTGAACGTTCTTTACTAGGATGTCTGTGGCCAAAATTATAATTGTAATGATTGTGTATAATCACAGTTAAGTTTCATATTTTTATCAGCATTACAGAAAACATTGTGTTCAATATATCACATCACAATTCGTTACACAAGTTTCAGAGATCGGTACACAATTCTATAGCATTGCATGTAACTCCTGGTTGCTAATCAATTTTAAAAGATCCCTGCATTATACAAATGTACAATATATTGTCAGACTTTTATCAAATTTATTTGACATAATCTTGTAAACGTCCTACATTGTACTTGTATGACATATACTGACCTGTTATTCTGGACGAGGTAATCGAGAATTTTTGCCAGCTGTTTTTCAAAAATTGAAATTCGGATCCACCGATATCGTGGATTGTAGGATGAGACACTCTTCTTAGTCTGGTTCTTGTTGTTGTCTAGTGATTTCCTACAACAAAACAAAAACACATCAATATCAATACACTTCATTTCACTGATTATCTACAACAAAACAGAAAAACACCACAATGAATAAACATTATTTCTGTGTATCAAGAAATACACCCAACATGAATAGACATATCTGTGATTTCCTACACCAAAATACAGACCAACATCAACTGACAGGGATTGAATTAGATTATGGAAACTGCCGTCATGCCCTCAATGTTTGCCGTAAATTCACCCCCTCTTGCCATCAGTGTCCCTCAATAAATCAGATTGAAGTTGGTCTTGAATTGGAAAACTACCTTTATTTATGTTGTCCTAAAAAAAGTACTTGAATTCCGCCGTGTAAATAATAAAATACATCAAAAGTTATAGTTTCAATTGTGTAAATTTATGGTTTCAGAAATGCCGACATTTTACGAGTAATGTCAATGAAACAGATTATGAAAATTTAGAACATTCAGAAACTCTCGATGCGGGACCGAAATGTTCCGAATTAGGTGTGCGGGTCAAGTTACCACAGATAACTGCTAATGCTGCTCATGACAACGTACATGTACATGTGTTGTTTTATTTACAAAACCTAAACTGTAAGTGTTAACTTGCAGTTTGCAAATCACACCCTCTGGACAAAGCAGTTATCAATAAGTCCAGATGTGGCATATCTTCATAAGAAAGTGACATTAAGATCGGCAAAAAAAATATCAACACAATTGCAAAATCTTTGTTGAAGACGACTTTGTAAAAAACATATTGCTTATGATATCGTTCTTTGTACACGATCATACCGGCGGCACGTCGTGTATTATGGTAAATGTAAACTACGATGTAATATCCACAAATTTTATAAAACTTTCATTGGCTTATAATAAAAATAAAGCATTGCCAATTTTCATCTAAAAATTAACAAAATAGGGCTGAAAAGAAAGAAAACAAAAAACCAATGTGCAACTGTCTGATTTACTGTTTTATGAAATGATGTCATATTTCAAACTGCACAGTCTGAACTAGGCCTGGGGAAGCAACGTCATGTTATGACGTCATTCCCAAAATTACGTCATCACCTGTCACCCTTGTTATTACACGTGTGCATGGTATGATGATTATTAACTTGGTTATGTTGAACCATGTGGATAATAAAAAAACATCGTCCCCTCCAGATGGACCAGTAGGGGACTAATGACAGTAATGGGTGTATACTACCAAATCAAATCTCATAGACGACAATAGTAACATGTGGCTAAAACTCCTACTTGCAGCGTATCAATCAACATTTATATATAAACACCACATACATTGTGTATATATAAATGTTACCGCCCCTCACACTTTAAAGTGAATCAGAAAAAATTGGGCATGATCAAGCTGCTCATTTCAGAGATAACGGATAGCATCTATGACTACCCTAGTTCCGCACAAAATTTGAGTACTTTGTTTTTCAGGTACCACATACATGTTTCAAGCACAAGACTACTTGACACAGTGGTACTAGATGAAATAAAATTGCATACATTTTTTGCCCACATGAAACTATTTTTTTTTACAGCCAACACACATTTATCACCAATCACAGGACTTGTGGTATTAACTTCTCTATCAAAAGTTTGGTGCACCTCAAACTTCGACCCAGTCGGAAGTTATTTGGTTTAGTACTACCTATACATTAACATACATTTCTCAAAAGTGTTCAACTATGTGTTTATATGACAACCAGTATTTGGTGTATTCTGACATACCGGTAATACAAAATGCTCACTGAAGCTTGCCTGTAGCACTGCTAAATATAGACATCGCCAAATAACATCAAATGACAGTAATCAAATATTTTATACACATACATATACGGATATTTAATCCTTGTGTGTCAAGTCTGTGACCAAAATGAATAGAACTGAAATGTTAGGATTGTATTGTTTAAAACACAGTGTTGCATGACATGTTCCTAGAAGATTTAAAACATAATTTACACATAACAGAAAATGTATAGGGAACATACAAAATTAATGTCACTGTTATAATATGTAATTGAATTCAATCATTGTATAGTACATGTACAGATATGAATAATACCTAAGAAATACATTGATAGATTCATAAATCAATTTCACCTTGCCGTACCATGGACAGGTAATTACATTGTACATGCCAGTTAGACTGCAGTGTCTGCTAGTGTTAATTATCGTGTTAATTGAACTCTACAGCTGCTGTGTCCGAAACATGGCTGTCAGATTTTCAAGATGGCTGATACAAAAATTAAACATATTTTTTTATACTATTTGGCACTCAAATTACACACTTTTTAACATATATATGTGCAAATAATCAATTTTTTTTATATTTCAGGTAGCCATTTTAAAAAATGGCCACCAGATAACTGTCACTCAAATTACACAAAAAATCATATTTAAAAAAATCTATAGAATATTTTCACAAAATTACACAACAGTACACACTATGGATACTGTCATGAACTGGTTGTAGTACATGTATACAGGTACAATCAAAAATAAATGTATATGAAGGCAGAATGATAACAATTTATCTAGCAATCACTGTATATATTGGCAAGATATGATGACTAGATAAATCTCTATATTTTTGGTCACTGACAAATATAGGTCACATAGCCAGACTAGACTCGATTATTTCAAAGTAGATTTTCAATAAACACACTCTTTAAATCCTTTAAGTACAGTAAATACATATAACTTTTAGTTTTGGAACATGACAGAATGTAGCTAGTGTCTTACAAAAAATGACGTTATGATCTTGTATGACGTCATACGGCAAAGACCTTGCTAGGTTGATGCTACTTGATTTGCATACACAAAAATGGAATAAATAATGATTTTCCGACTCTTCCTGTAGGATTGCAGGATAAAAGAAATAACTGGTTACTGTCTTCAGATATCAGCTTTATTCTGTTAAGGTCGAATGGTGAATGCTGCTCGGCAAAGCCTCGCTACATTCGCCATTCTAACCTTCGCAGGATTTTACAACCAACTGCACCTACATGTATAGTCCATCCCATCCTCTTACAAATGTTGTTTTTTTGTAAATAATTTCAGTTTGATTTGACAGAACAAGAAAAGTAAAAGTGTTTTGAAAAAAACACAAAAAAAAAACCAACTTATTTTTGTGTGTAATTTAGAAAACAATTGACTTAAAAATAAATAACTTGTAGTAAATTCCATAATATGAAAGAAAGAAAAAAATGTTTTATTTAACGACGCACTCAACACATTATTTTACGGTTATATGGCGTCAGACATATGGTTAAGGACCACACAGATTTTGAGAGGAAACCCGCTGTCACCACTACATGGGCTACTCTTCCGATTAGCAGCAAGGGATCTTTTATTTGCGCTTCCCACAGGCAGGATAGCACAAACCATGGCCTTTGTTGAACCAGTTATGGATCACTGGTCGGTGCAAGTGGTTTACACCTACCCATTGAGCCTTGCGGAGCACTCACTCAGGGTTTGGAGTCAGTATCTGGATTAAAAATCCCATGCCTCGACTGGGATCCGAACCCAGTACCTACCAGCCTGTAGACCGATGTCCTACCACGACGCCACCGAGGCCGGTTCCATAATATGAAAAAAAGGTGTTCGCTGCGGGAATTAAGGACTACATATACATTTATACATAAAAAATGTATTGGGCTACAAGAATGGTACATCTCATCTTGGTTTCTTTCTTACTCCAATAATTAGCAAGAACTGCTGCATACATCCTGTTAATTCAAAGATCATTAACAGCTACACATAGACACAGCCGCAGGAGGCAAAACAGCACAGCCAATATGTGGCCTACATGTAAATATAACGCCAACAGGTCTCCAATATGAGAATAACTATTTACTGTCTTACAATATTGGTCTTATACAATGCAAAGATTACATGTAGAGTAGTGAATTTGTGCTATGGATGAAAATCATCTTTGTTAAGTAGTTCGAAAGGACGTAGAAACCGTGGTTCTTTCTACGTCCGGATATTGTTATATATACTATATATAACTGCAGGGATTTACCGGACGCACAAAACTTGCGTATAGGACGCACTAAAACTTAACTGGACCCGCAAAAATAGAGATACTGCATCCCGTGGGACGCATAAAATATCTGACATTTTCAGTAACCCTGTCCACTATCAAAGATCGATCATTCTGTGTAACACACTATTTCTTTTCTATTTCTGCGTATTCAAATGGGGATTCCCCATATCGAAAACAAAACGTTTTAATCTCTGGGAACACTGCGTCTTTATCCTTTGCTGCGCTTAATCGTGTAAAGTTGGTAATTTCCGGAAAGAGATCGCGGTTTTGCGATCATTCGGAACTTCTCGTCAACAGGCCGAACACAATCGGAAATTCCCGGGCGAATAAAACAAATTGGTTAAATGTTCTGATTTGCATTAACAAACAAGTAGCACGATTCATAAACAATGCATGGTATTGTGAGTGTCATTTAGCTTGCAGGAAATGGTTCAAATAATTATACAGATCAAAGTGAAATGTTGATTTTGAAAGAATAAACAATGAATACCGACAATGATTTCCCGAAAGGAAAAACAACAACACAGCTTGTTAAATTTACTTTAATGAAACATATACAGTATACACGTGATTTGTTGTCTGCAGCTCTCTGTCATTTGTGTGGTTTTGGGACCCTTTGTTTTCAGGTTGGGACCCCCAGAAAAGAAAGAGGTGAGTCCAAGGGACCCCCATTTCAGAAAAACAAGGTAAATCCCTGAACTGGTATTCAAAACTTGTGGCACCATGTTTCAACCATTTCTCAACAAAAATAGTCCAACAATTAAATGGACACACAAACCAAAAATGAATAATCTACGGTACTCACTAAATCCCAATTGAAGTACTCGCATCATTATTAACAAAATAAATCTTCCAACAACATAAAAAATGTGCCCGCCAATTTAAATTTGCTAAATAGAGGGAAGCAACTTGCCCTGTACATAAAGAAAAGTATTGACTTAATGTGTGCCCTGCACTACTTTTTGCAGTAGTGCTCCTTTTTTCTTTCTTATTTTTTCTTTTTTACAAGATATAAAATGAAAGGTAAATCTACACCACAAATCTCAAGAACAAAAAACATACAAACCAAAAAACAATCATGGCAATTTTCTGTACCTTAGATTGACAAAAAATGTATCATTTGTGCATCAAGTAATCTACAATTATCTTAATGTTTATAAGTTCTATGTATAATACAGTACTAGACAAAACTGAAACTTGTAATATGTGATACCACTATACTATTACAATAGATGTCTTCAATAAACAACATATACATACAAACTATTTACTGTCACAATGTTAATGTCCATAAAAACCTAGGATTTTTGTTTCAATGGGCACTAGCCATCTCTAATACAGAGACTGTCATGTCTGAATGAACTTCAAGGATCCATTAATAACAGTCAATCAATCAATTTATGAATAACGAAAGTCCACTAGAAACATGTCACAGAGCAGCTTTGGGATCATTATTACAAGTCTGTTATCTGGAACAATTATTACACAGCACATTGTACCTGTATTTGGAAACAACAAGTACAACCAATCACATCAGCTGATTAAAATGTTTGTTTTGTTCAACAACAACACTAGAACACATTGATTTATTAATCAACACCTACTGGCTGTCAAATACACATCTGCCATATATATACAAGTAGGCTTAAGAGGAAACCCTCTCACTTCTTCATTACCAGCAAGATATCTTTTATATATATGCATTTTTTTTCTAAAATTAGGACAGCACAAACCATGGCCTTTAATACACAAGTGATGGGGCACTGGATGAGACAGGGAAAACCCCAATCAGAGAATGGGTCCATTGAGGGTGTTCTATCTTATGACTAAAGCATCTCTGGTAGGCATGCACTCTGCTCACTGAGGGTGTTCAATCTTATGACTCAAGCATCTCTGGTAGGCATGCACTCTGCTCACTGAGGGTGTTCAATCTTATGACTCAAGCATCTCTGGTAGGCATGCACTCTGCTCACTGAGGGTGTTCAATCTTATGACTAAAGCATCTCTGGTAGGCATGCACTCTGCTCACTGAGGGTGTTCAATCTTATGACTCAAGCATTTCTGGCAGGCATGCACTCTGCTCACTGAGGGTGTTCAATCTTATGACTCAAGCATCTCTGGTAGGCATGCACTCTGCTCACTGAGGGTGTTCAATCTTATGACTCAAGCATTTCTGGCAGGCATGCACTCTGCTCACTGAGGGTGTTCAATCTTATGACTGAAGCATCTCTGGTAGGCATGCACTCTGCTCACTGAGGGTGTTCAATCTTATGACTCAAGCATTTCTGGCAGGCATGCACTCTGCTCACTGAGGGTGTTCAATCTTATGACTCAAGCATCTCTGGCAGGCATGCACTCTGCTCACACTGAGGGTGTTCAATCTTATGACTCAAGCATCTCTGGTAGGCATGCACTCTGCTCACTGAGGGTGTTCAATCTTATGACTCAAGCATCTCTGGCAGGCATGCACTCTGCTCACACTGAGGGTGTTCAATCTTATGACTCAAGCATCTCTGGCAGGCATGCACTCTGCTCACTGAGGGTGTTCAATCTTATGACTCAAGCATTTCTGGCAGGCATGCATGCACTCTGCTCACTGAGGGTGTTCAATCTTATGACTAAAGCATCTCTGGCAGGCATGCATTCTGCTCACTGAGGGTGTTCAATCTTATGACTAAAGCATCTCTGGCAGGCATGCACTCTGCTCACTGAGGGTGTTCAATCATATGACTGAAGCATCTCTGTGAGGCATGCACTATGCTCACTGAGGGTGTTCAATCTTATGACTCAAGCATCTCTGGTAGGCATGCACTCTGCTCACTGAGGGTGTTCAATCTTATGACTCAAGCATCTCTGGTAGGCATGCACTCTGCTCACTGAGGGTGTTCAATCTTATGACTCAAGCATTTCTGGCAGGCATGCATGCACTCTGCTCACTGAGGGTGTTCAATCTTATGACTAAAGCATCTCTGGCAGGCATGCACTCTGCTCACTGAGGGTGTTCAATCTTATGACTAAAGCATCTCTGGCAGGCATGCACTCTGCTCACTGAGGGTGTTCAATCTTATGACTAAAGCATCTCTGGCAGGCATGCACTCTGCTCACTGAGGGTGTTCAATCTTATGACTAAAGCATCTCTGGCAGGCATGCACTCTGCTCACTGAGGGTGTTCAATCATATGACTAAAGCATCTCTGGCAGGCATGCACTCTGCTCACTGAGAGTTCTAGATCCTGCCTAAAGCATCTCTGGTAGGCATGCACTCTGCTCACTGAGAGTTCTAGATCCTGCCTAAAGCCAGACC
Source organism: Gigantopelta aegis (assembly GCF_016097555.1). NCBI lineage: Eukaryota > Metazoa > Mollusca > Gastropoda > Neomphalida > Peltospiridae > Gigantopelta > Gigantopelta aegis. Next base: position 19,911,430 of record NC_054701.1, on the reverse strand, counting down.
TGTCAACCCTCCCGGATTCCGCGGGAGTCTCCCGGTATTTGATCAAATCTCCTTTCACCTGTGCGGGAGACAGTTTCTCCTGTTAAATGACATTTTTGTAAGCATAAAAAAAAAATCGATCCTCTTGTCAAAATAACAGAAGGGAAGTAACTCTGCCTTTTTTTCTCATTCGGAAAATGTCGACTACTTTCGGTTTCCGAGAATGTAACAGGCCGAATTGTCCCGACTGTTTAACCTTTGCCGAAGTGAGAATTGTGGGATAGCCTATTTATATTGTTAAAAAAGCACATGGAGTTTATAAAATGATGTGTTATTATAATGTTTGTTGTCATCGTAATGGCTACGAAGCGTGTTGCCGCTAATTAAACAGGCTGTGTATTGACATTCAGTGTTGCCATATAAAACAAAAAAAACTATCCAATTTAGTTCCAATAGCCGATGATAAGATTACAAATCAATGTGCTCTAGTGGCGTCGTTAAATAAAACAAACTTTACTTTTAATAACACCTCTGAATTGTAAAATGTCTTCCCACTGGATTACATAATGCAACTATGACAAATCTGAGTTGACAGCGATACACACGATGCATGTTAAAATCACATGTCACAGCAAGACAACGAAAAGACCAATTAGCTGTATAAACATACTTGTGTCAGTTAATTTTGTATGTTTGTGCGGTAAAATGTTGGTTATAAGGGTACACTTCAAGAAATTATTTTTGTACAATTAAAAAATGTTGTTTGACATTGACATAAAGTTACTCACGGAAATGGGTATAATTCCGGTATATTTCACACGATGTCCGTAATGAGGTTTTACTTATGATTAATGAAAATACAATGTTTATTGCATCATTATAATGATTTTAAATCAGTACCACGCCACCGTTCCTCATTATAGTAAAAACTGAATATTAATTTATAAGATTTATATAAATTTGTCTGTGGTACTTAGGTACACTAACCACAAATGATAATGTAACGCAACCTGTAAGGCTGTAAGTGTAATACCGTAAATGTACTAATTAAATTTTTTATTTCTTGTTCATGTTCTTAACATTTTTGGATAAAATATTTTTTTTTTTTTAAATATGTATTAAATCATAATAATATTTAAACTTAAAAAAAAAAAATAATAATAATATTTTTTTTTTTTTTTTTTTAATGCCAAGATCTAAAGTTAAGAAGTATATATGACATTATAAAGTATTCATATAACTTATTGTAATAATGTTTTTTTTAAATCTTGCGATTTGGGGTTAAATTGTGTGAATTTAAAAAATCTCCTGCTTTTTGACCAAATCTCCTGCTTTTTCAACACACACCTCCTGCTTTCTCTTGACTAAAGGTTGACAGGTCTGTAAAGCATCTCTGGTAGGCATGCACTCTGCTCACTGAGAGTTCTAGATCCTGCCACAAACCCATTATCATTAACTTAACACAGTATGAAAATATTACCTACTTGTAGCTGTTTTAAAAAAGCAGGTTGTTTAATAATAGTGAAAATTCAACCCAAAAATACAATATTATATAATTTCATTGTTTTGGTGACCTAGTACCAGATGGCGCCTACTTCTATTTTTTTCATATAAATAATACGAAATGTTGTAGTTGCCATTTGGAAAAAAAAATGGTTACAACATTATAGAGGGCTGCTTGGTACTTTTATTTTCAAAGAAAACTTATAGATCTATCAAACAAAAGCCATGCTATTTGTTACACATACACCTAGCCTAGGTATATATATTAAGATTCCCTTTTCTATTTTAACTGGTCATACATAAGAATACATAATGCACATTTATCTGATCAGTGTGACGCATTATGGTTATATCCAATTACAATTCAAATGATTTAGCAATGTGGTAACCATGCAACCTCATTCAGGATTAACATTTGATATGTTATGAACAAACTTAATACAATATGTTCTTAGTGGTTAGATCCTAACAAGTCCCTTCATTTTGACACAATCTTCAGTCTCTGGGGTAATCCTATAATTGTTCTGGAGAATGGCTTGTTTGCCGAGGTGCCATGTCTCCTGTATAGATCAATAAATTATTATGAGCCCACTGGTCAATACCAGAGGCCGGAGAACTAGAACATTATCAAGTGTCGCTTTGCCACACACCACGGTCATTACAGAGGGCATATGGAACAGGCCATGACTCTGTGCATCAGTGGGTAAACATGGGGAAAAGACAGGGGTTGAGAAAGGTCATTTCTCTATGTGATACATCACCATCCACTGAGAAAGAGGGACAGGAATGTAAAGAATGTGTTTAATAACACCTTAGCACATTTAAAGCTATAGTTAAATGTAGTATTCCGTGCCCTATAATGAAACATATGGTTGTTTTGATGCTTAGTCTATTATAGAGAAAAAGTCCACCATATTGCAATCATATCACATGAATCATGCTAACTTCATGCTACAAGATATAAATTTTCTATTTATTATATAGCTTAATTTCATCATTTCACCTATAGTCTCAAGAGCATCACAAGTCCATTGAGCAATTACTGTAAGCAACATGACCAACCAATAACGCCATAGTATTTTCCCTAGCTTGTTTTAGCATGGTGCGGCACCATGCCTCAATAGTCTAGTGCCATCTTGTCTTAATCAGCACCATGCTGCCCTGATATTAAAGAAGCCTTTTTCAGTAATTAATTCTAAAACACCAAAAAGGTATTATTAATTAATGAAATATGCCTTTATATCTTTTGCCATTCATTTATTAAAGCAAACACATAAATTACATTAATGTTTATTTCAATTAATTTTTGTCTATTTTTAATGAAATATAAGTGCCCCAAAAATGGTGAAAATGCCTTAAAAGTGTTTGGTTTACCATGCCTTGCCAACTTTCTAGGGAAGTCACTACGCCACTTTTGTTAAGTGACATCATTAAAAAAAGAAGCTTGTTTTATTTAACACCACCACTAAAGCACATTGATTTATTAATCATTGGCTAGGCTATGAATGTCAACCATTTGGTAATTTTGACATACACATGTAGCATTAGAGAGCAAACCTGCTATATTTTTCTATTAGTAACAAGGAATCTTTTATATGCACCATTGCAGACAGGATAGCACATACCATGGCCTTTGATATACCAGTTGTGGTGCACTGGCTGGAATAACAAACAGCCCACCGATGGGGACTGATCCTAGACTGACCACTCGTTTGACCGACTGCACATCAAGCGAGTGATTTACAATGGGGCTAAATCTCATCCTGCTACATTACTACTACATATGCATATAAAAAAAAACTTTCTACTCTGGCTTATAAGCTGAATATTTATATACACGTTTTTTGTGTTACTTTCACTAGTGACTAAAAGTAGTGTTAAATATTTTCAGATATTTCACTGACCTTGGAGGTGGGGTGGGATGGGATGGGGTTTGAGAAATATTGCAATTTACTATGATTTAGTAACTAAACTTCACCAAAATATAATGACTTGATGAAGAATTAAAATTAAGACGTTTGCTGCTGGTGTGCCATCATAACTAACTAAACAAATGTTATTATTTTTATCAATGGGATCTGATTTGGTTGCATGCGATCCAAAGCAGTCTACTGCTCCCGATTGAAGCAGACTGGTTACAGTTCCACGTTATTGGATTTGTCTATACTTCATCTTTCAAATTGGAATTCTTTGGTGTCAAGCTTTCACCCACAATTGCTTTAAGTCCCAGCCATAAAATATCCATTAAGAGGTTTCCGTGGGCAATTGGTATCTAATGAATTATGCCACAATGCTTTTAGATGGACATTGCTCGAGTCAGGCTTACGTTTACTTGGTTTCCCTAGAGACTACCCACTCAGGCAATTTCATAGGTGGTGTAAATGGGCAAAATACCGATCTTCAGACCAAGCTAAAAAACATGACTGCATGTTTATTATATAATCCTATGGACTCATGAAGACTGCATAATGTCTACAACAGGATACTGTGTGGCACCACTGTTTTGGTTAATTGTACTCAATAAGTATAACATACCTTACATGAGGTCACTAAGGTGCAATATGGGTCACCATGGTGTATAATGGGTCACAGAGGTGCAATATGGGTCACAGAGGTGCAATATGGGTCACTGAGGTGCAATATGGGTCACTGAGGTGCTATATGTGAGTCATTGTATTAACCATGCCAGTGCTGACCCATCAAGCTTTTACCCTGCCCCAAACAGTGCTACACAAATGATATATCAAAGGCTATATTAATAAATAATTATCAGGGATTGAACTTAATGACAGCACCAACAGTAATTGCCATCGTTGAGATATAATTTACCATAGGTAGAGAGCATGACCGACAGCACTATTATGCACATTTGAAATATGTCTACATACAGCAAAATAACCTTTCCTTCATGTTTATTTGTGGCAAAAGTAACTTTAAGCACCATCGGTGAGCCGTTTCACCTATGGGAATTCTTTTTTTAAATTTCTGGGGGAGAGAAAATCTCAAGTTCGAGCCTTGAATTAGTATATCCTGTATTCTGTCTATGGAAAAATGCATATAAAATGGCCACCATCAGATTTTGCATGCATTATCTTTGTTTGCATTATATTTGAAGTTAAAACCCGTTTCTTCATTTATTTGAATGTCTTCTCTGTTTAAAATGGTTCTAACTGAACTAAGATGATAAAACCTGTATAATGCAGCTACCAAAGAAAGTCTCAATCAATCAACATATATGCTTACATCCAATTAATATTCAAACACTAAGGAAGTATCAAAAAGTGTTTTTTAAGGTGGTCTGTTTATGCAATATTAGATGATTTGGGAGAATAAAAATGTGGCCTCTTAAAACAGGTGGCTGCTAAGTACAGGTGGCTGCTATGGCAGGTTTGACTGTATATGTACATGTAATTTTCATGCTCAAAAACTCACTTGCTGTGTTCATTGGTGGTCTCTGCTTCAGATACCATCTTGACCACTGAAGCTGCTGGCTCAAAGCTTTTGGCTATCTTCTGTAGCAGTGCCATGGTGGTACTCAGTTTGAACAGACCCAGTGCTCTCTTCTTTAAGCCATGTAGCAAACAGGCCTCCACTGCTCCTGTGGACAAAAAATAAAAAACAACTTGTATGTACACAAATAGATAACACTGTCATCATGTCATGATGATTTCACCTGTGTACATTTAATCTTCTTCACTCCAATACTACTAGTCACAAATGACAAAGGACATACATGCTTAATAAGAATAATAAATGTTTGTACAAATCATAAAGTACATGCATATAAATTAGTGTTAATAAATATTATCAAAGGTGGTTATATAAAATACCGGTGAATGTAACTTCACTCGCTGAACTGTCCTCAACAGTGAAGTCATCATCACTTTTCATGTGTAAATGAGTTTTACATTTTGAACCGATCAATTACACTAATTAATTCCTTAAAACTATCAAATTTAATGTTAAAATATATACATACCAACATACAAGTAAATATTTTAAGGTCATTACTTTTATACAGTTACAAATAAATTATTCAGTGTTTCTGCCATAAAGAAATTTTTGGGTATGGCGCTATGGAATTAATACAACTATAGTCAACAAGGGGTATGAGGAGCCTCCCCAAGAAAGAAAATGGGTTAAATTAGAGTTACGGTTAAGAAAAATCATACATTAATGATAATTAATTTTCACAAAAAGTTAACTTAAAAAAACAAATCTGCAAAAACATTCGGGTATGGCACCATACCCGTTTTACCCTCTGGCAGAAACCCTGTTATAGCCTCTATTAGAAACATACTTATCTGCCCTTGTTTTACAGAGCGCTAAGCGGCCCCAATTAGCCACTAAATTATTTCCGGCGCATCTACGCTCCAGTCGCTTGCAACAAAGGCCCTTTGTTTGTACTGAAATGAGGAGTAGTTGTTGACTTGTTCTTTTATTCTTTGACGTTAATGAAGGTTTCTATTACTATTATTGTTTGTCAGATTGTGTGCAATCTGCTTCTTTTACAGAAAAGAAAATGTACAATATGTTTTGTGCTCAACAGAAATACTTACGAACACATCTTGGGGGGGGGGGGGGGGGGGGGTGACCAAGTAAAATGGCTCATTGATGATTGATTCGTTAAAACGGCACCTTAATAAAGTTTTGATATTTGCAAGTAATATGCATGTGTTTGTGTACGAATGGAAGTGTACATTAATTTGACTAAATAACTAGCTGCGATTTTCTGTACCGCTAGCTGCATTATTAACTATGACCTATGCAGTGTCATTGTCAGACGGACATAGTGTAACGGACACAATTTCACATGTAATTTAATAGTTAGATGAACTATCTACATGTACCTGCAACTATTAATATTATGTACAACCATTAAGTATTCCATAGTGTATATATATATATATATATATATATATATATATATATATATATATATATATACACACACACACACACACACATACATGTATATATATTCACCTTCCTGCACCACTAATATCTCTCTCTGTGTGTGTGTGCGCAACAAACAAACAAACATAATATAGCATGTGGGGAAGGAGACTGTTCTGATCGGAATATTACATATAGTCCATCCCATCCTCCTACAAAAATGTTTTGTTGTTTTTGTAAATAATTTAAGTTTGGTTTCATGTAAAAATAAAAAATAATTTTTTTTGGAAATAACAAAAATATACTATTTTTGTGTGTAATGAAGAAAACAAGTGGCTCAGAAATAAATAACTTGTAGTAAATTCCATAGTATGAAAAAATGTGTTCCCCGTGGGACGCACTATAAACATATGTTTCTATTATCTACATGTATATGTGTTACCGTCACACACACAATTCATTAAAACTGCAGGTGTTTAAATGAAATTATGATAATTAATGTGAGGTGACATTGCAGCTTTGAAACAAAAAATCTAAAATTTCCATGCAAGAAAACCCAAACAATTCATATTCTATATTTAACACATGATCAGTTATAACAAAATGCAATTTCATCAACTTAATTTTTTCCTGTATCATTCTTTATTTTTAAAGCATAGGTGGGGACATTTCGCAAATTTCTAATAGAGGCTATTGAATACAACTTTTTAAAACTAAGTATGGTTTGACGTGTATATACACACACAATGCACATATACTGAACAAAATAAGAAACTTCCGCTAACTTTGCTTGAACATAACTTGATGAAAACAAACCGGGGGAATAATATGCGTTTAAAGAGTGTTCCATGATGCATCGTTTGGTGCAAAACTCATGGCCATAGGTTAACAGAAACTGGGAGAAATTTTGACCAAGTGTGGTAGGGGTTAAAAAAAAAAACCACTTAATAACGGGTATGACCACCTCTTGAATTGACCACTGCAGTGCATCGCAGGTGCATAGAATTGACTAAAGTGTTGATTTCTGCCTGTGGAATATTGTTCCATTCCTGAATGAGCGCTTGACGAAGTTCGTTGATGTTAGCGGGAGGGATGTGACGCCTCAATCGTCTGTCCAGACTATCCCAGACATGCTCGATGGGGTTGAGATCAGGACTTTTAGCGGGCCAGTCATCAATGAAATCAATGTTATTTGTCCTAAGAAAATTTACAGTGTCTCTAGCTGCATGAGATGTGGCATTATCATGCTGAAAAATCGAGATGTTGGCGTTGTTATGGAACAGAGGAATGACGTGATGAGCGAGAATGTCATCGCGGTAACGTTGAGCATTTAAATTGCCATCAACGACGACTAGTGGTGAACCATAACCATGGGCAATGGCTGCCCAGACCATGACACAACCCCCACCCCTGAAACGATCGTGTACACGTGCCCAATTAAGACGATTTAGACGATGACGTTGCGTTAAAACGCATCCGACGTAAGGACGTTGTGCATGTAAACCGTTCTCCCGCAGACGATTACGAACAGTTTGCCCACTGATTCGGTTATTATGAAGCCCAGGTGTGTTAGCAGCAGTAGCAGTGGCAGTTTGGAATCGATCGCGCAAATGCGTGTTCATGATATAGCGGTCTTGACCACGTGTTGTAACACGCGGACGTCCACGACGTGGCAAGTCGTTGGTGCTTCCTGTCATTCGAAATCTTACGCGAAGATTTCGTATCGCTCGACTAGAACTCCCAACATGTCTTGAAACATCTTCTGTCGACATACCAGCATCAAGCATGCCAATCGCCCGTTCGCGTAAATTATTGGGTATTCTTGGCATACTAAAAATGCTACAATGTAAAAAACATAAATGTTTTTACAAATTTTGAAGCATTTTCGTTCACTTGACAACAATGTCAGTAAGACAAGTAAAGCAAATTGACCGAATACTACACGGGACATGTCGAACCATGCATGCACGTGCAAATTGAATTTCACGTTGTCGACGATTAACAGTACAAAAATAATTGATAAAATTCATGAATCTTGATAATACAGCTCAAGGCTAATACTACCTATATAATTTCCTTACACAATGAATTCTTTAACACAACAAATACTATATGTATAAATCGGAAGTTTCTTTTTTTGTTCAGTATATGTACAATATTATACAAAGCAGGCACTGAATTTGGGGATATTTATTTACATAGCTCTAAATTACATAACTTATTATCATGAACTACATGTATGATTCTGATGGGAAAAGGCTCCCACACCCCCAGAACACTCCACCCCATCCCATGTACATTAATCTGAACGCATAAACTAAATAAATATTATTTCTTTTTTCGTGTGGTTCAATATCCAATGCTCAGCTATAGTGCCTAGATATATCTTCTCTAAATATAAAGCTAATAAAGTGGAGTGTTGCCAGCTGGAAACCCTATGCATTTCAATGAAGAACTTGATATTTTTGAGGCTTTAACATGTCACTTCCAGCCCTGGCAATCCCATTTCCATCACAGCGGCTTCAACCTGTGTGAAATGAAGCTATGCATACCAAGTAAGACAGCTAAATCCTGTGGCAACTTCCACCAGGCTCTTCCAGCAGTCTCTGCAAGTGATTTGTATTTTAAGTGGTCTCTGGTCTCACCGACAGGTGGATGGTTAATTGTCAGATTGCATGGTACCAGCTGGTGAAATTCTTTTGACGATCTCGTTTTACGTGTAATAATATTAATAATGAGCCTGCTTTAGTTCAGAGATTAAATGGACATCAGACATTAAAACAAAATTCAGTAACATTTTGAGAGGTCTTGCGATTTAGAGGGTGGGAGTTTTTGGGGTTTTTTTTTTTTTAGTAAGCTTTTTCAATTTGTCGATCTTTTAAAAGGAATAATTTCAATTTGTCAGACAATTTTGGCAGTGGCAGTAGTCCTGTATGAAGATTCAGAAAGATATTTATGTTTATTACCCCAGCAGGAACTCATAAATGGAGAAATAAAAATCTATGCATTGGTGTAACATAGTATATTATTGGATGATTTGATTACTTACAAACCAATGACTTTGCTGGTACGAAATATGACATCATCAGGATTTGGCAAACCTTCACAATGACATAATTTAAAGCATTTGCATTTATGTCTCTTGACTTCTGTTAACATTGTAATACAATAAGTACTATTTTAATACAATTCAATACAGATTTAAAAAATAAATAGAACCGTGGTTTTAAAAATTATCTGTGATCGTGAATAAAATAAAAAGTCATAGCAATACTCAGATATTTCCTATATAAATGTAGTAGATGGTACTTAAGATACAGTAAAAAGAAACGGTAATAAAAAAAGAAACGGTAATAAATAGAATAATAAACTCCAGCTATTACAAAATGTTTGACCCTCTTTAAAAAAATTTCAGTTGAAACTGATTTCACTTGAGACAAATTGATAATAACTGGTAACTTGTTTATTATCCTCTACGTATCACATTTTAAACAGCAGTTCTCTTACTACAAACTTTCTAAACATTATGGAAATGTAGTCATTAATTTTAGCGTATTTTAAGGTATCAGGGTTCCAGCTGCCGTTCGCCAATTGGCGAATTATCACAAATTTGGCTATAATCTGGTCAATCAGGCGATATAAAATGGCGATTTATTTTTTTCAACCAATGTTTCCCGAAATTCGGATTATCTTATTTTCCTAATATATATATATATATTTAATGTCTCCGCCATTCCAAAGAAAATATACGTGCGAAACCCTTGCCCTTAATAAAATAAAATGTGGATGCAGTGAATCGTGAACCAATCAAATCGTTAACGATTCCTCACAAATAAAATCTACATACAGGGCTCTGTTCGATCGAGTACTTCATTCGTATGAATATATTTATTTCAGTTTGCGTAAGCTCGGTATAACCTATTAAAACGCCAGATATGCGGGTCCACAATTTTTTATTTAAGTTTCACACTGAATTATATTCTTATGTTTTATCTACCAAGATAATTTGCATTTCGTATCATTGTTTAGGTTTAATTTTAAAACATTGTTCTAGTAAATCAAACGCTCGTTCAAATATGATCTTTAATCACAGTTATCACGTGGTGACGCTAAGCATTGCGGGACCGCCAGTGATTACAACACAATGCCGCAACCAACCAAGTATAAACGGGATCGCGATTTGAAATCTCAGGTACAAATAACAGATATGTTTCTACCCGTTCGGGAAGTCCACATGGCTGACATCGACATCAACGAATCAACTGAAACTTGTGCCTCCATTACTGAGGATGAAACTAAAGATAATTATGACGGCATGTACCCGGTTGACATTTCGACCACCGATATAGCGATACTATCAGCGATAGGCTTGTTGATCGTACGAAGATATTAAAACATCCCGACCACAGACTTCCGACACAAATAAAATTTAAACATATACACTTTTACCTCGGGTTGTTTTTATTTCATAATTATAGTTTGTTAACAATCTGAATGGGCCATTTAAAAAGCAGTTCAAGAAAACCTGAAAAGAATCACAAATGTATTGCGCACTAGGACAAATACACCACATGAATTTGAGAATAAATTACACAAATATAAATATTAAAATTTTCAATCCGCTCTTTTGGCTATAAAATTTATATCGTGGCTATAAAAGTAAACATTTGGCTACAACTTTGGCTATTAATGAAAATTTTCCAGCTGGAAACCGTATGTAATTTTACCCTTCTGACAGAAAGCCTATTTTTGAAATCAGTATATCATTAGAAAACATCAATAACATCTTTAGAAAGAAAATCAAACAGCTAAATGGAGCCCACGAAGTCCTTTGAGGCCATGGTTAGAATAATAGATCTAAAATCAATGAGACCAACCCATGCAAATGGCCTGGAGAAAATAAGATTTAATCTTCTCAGTGGGTCAGTTTGTACTAGGGTAAAATAAATTACTTCAGTCTTGGCTTGGTGCTTATAAAACTGTTAAGGTCTTAGGTTCCCCTCAAATCTGGGGACTTTAACACAACGGCAAAATGCATGCAACAGCTCAGCCTTTACCAATGTCCAGCCTTTACCAATGTCCAGCCTTTAAAGAAAGGAAGAAAATTGTTTATTTAATGCCGCACTCAACACATTTTATTTACAGTTATATGGTGTTGGATATATGGTTAAGGACCACACAGATATTGAGAGAGGAAACCTGCTGTCACCACTTCATGGGCTACTCTTTTCGATTAGCAGCAAGGGATCTTTCATATACACCATCCCACAGACAGGGTAGTACATACCATAGCCTTTGATATGCCAGTCGTGGTGCACTGGCTGGAAAGCCTTTAAAGAGTCAGTCTTATAGAACTTTGCAAAATTTCTGTTTGTTAAATATTCCCCATCAAAGGTAAAGATTATACCTTGAATTACATACCCATTATAAAACTGTCCCCATCAAAGGTAAAGATTATACCTTGAATTACATACACATAATAAAACTGTGCAAACTGATTTTAACTGATGATCGATGATGAAATTCCAAACAATTCCCAACACCATGTAATTCGGGGTTGATAAATTATTCTGAAGTTTACTTACTAGCCCACAGGCAAGAGTGATTTGCATTGTTACTTGCAGTGTTGCACATAATATGTTTTCACTTTCCCCATCTAAAATATTTGCATATTTAAGTGAATATATGAATAATACTGATATAATATATCTATGAAAGGAACAGTATTTATTGCAAAACGAACTGTACAGCATCAAACCACTACTTATTTATTTAACAATTAGTTATTCAGGGCTCACAATTTAAAACCATCCCATTGGTCTAACCATAGCAACATGAGTTTGTTCATTTCTTGATGAATATGAAAATAATGTCATCAGGGAAAACATGGCAATTTTTGTATGCATGGCTTCGACAATTCAGTTTGTGAATGCATATACACATGTACATGTCTACCCAGATGAATCTAAAAGAAATAGTACACTATCCTTAAGTGTTGAAGAAGAAAAAGAAAAAAACATTAAAGAACCCAATTTAAACTGACTCATGTCACAATTATCTCATCTGTATGTATGTATATATGTATGTATGTATGTATGTATGTATGTATGTATGTATGTATGTATGTATGTATGTATGTATGTATATATATATATATATATATCATCCATTAAAGGCTTTTGTAGGAGATATCGCAGGCACTATAATTTGCGATATCTCCTCAGGTGATATTCTCCTAGGAGATATCGCTTATTTTTTGTTACGTCACTGTGTATGTTTCCATGCTAAACCTATCATTAGTGACGTCACACCACTGTCGGTCTGTTAACAAGTCTACCATTGCCGAAGGTAAAGACATTCAACCCATATATTATTGACATTGTTTACAATTGTCGCAAATGGAAAGAATGATAATGGATGATAAAAAGAATACCCCCCACCCCCTCGTGTCTTGTGATATCATAATTTACCAGCACTCATTGATAAAAGTATAAAAATTCCTCGGCAAGTCTCAAATTTCATACTTTATCAACTCGTGCTGATAAATTATGATATCACAAGACACTTGGTGAGTATATATAGATCTATATATCTATATATATACATTGCAAATTAGATGTAAATTAGTCGAGGTCTCGGCACTAGGTTTATTGACATTTAAGCAAACGTACTTGGGTGACACTCCATGATTGACGTATGCATTCATAGTCATCAAATAAAAACATTTCAATGGCAATTTGACACTGAAAGCTGTCCAGCATTCAGAAAACAAAAAATGTTAGGCATAACTTTATTTTGATGTAAGGACATCCAAAATGACATCATTCGAGTTTGACGTCATTTCCATTCAAAAATACACCGCGCCACATATTCTTACATCATTTGAATATCTAGTAATGGCGGACTGGAATTAAAGTTGCGTGTACAGTTTACAAAAACATGTTGTATTAAGCTTGAGCTTATATGATAAAGAGATTATTACCCTCGTGTATTTCGGTATCGTCAATATCTTATATTAGGAATAAAACTAATGTATTATGCTCGCCAGAGGCTCGCATAATACAATTTTTATTCCTAATATATATGATATTGACGATACCGAAAAACACTCTGGTAATATCCTCTCTCTCTCTATATATATATGCCTCCCCCTCCCCTCCCCCTCTCTCTGTGGTGTACTACATGTAGCACTGACAAATCATGTTAAACATTCAATCACATTTTTGAAAGATTACAGATTATTCAAAATGGTGACTATAACCACTATATTTTGGTCTGCTAATTCCAGTATTGGCCGAACTTTCTCAACTATTGCACTTCAATATACATGTTGGTTAATCATGATATATTGAGATGAATGACAGGCTCTGGTTAGCCAGTACAAGAATCTATAATGAGTCTGACAATAATGGATAATTCTCACTTTAGTTGGCACCTGATCGAGCAGTTATTGGTTTTATTAGAAAATTAATCACATAAATATTCCAACACAAAAGCAATCAGTAAATAGAAAATGTTTTTATTAATGAGAAAACATACTTAATTATGTACACCGACATCTATTCAGTCCCAACAAGGTCTTTGTATGACTGTAAAAGGGGTAACTGATGTTTTCACTTGAACTAGCTTTCCACTGTATGATTACATAAATATTAAAATGGCTTATTGATCGTTTGTATATGGAACACATGGTTCATTTAGGTTTTTTGAAAAACATCGATGTCACAAATTAGCATCCCCAAAATGTGTGCACATCCCTTAGTTTTTGGGAATTTAAAGAGTCCTTTTTGAAACAGATGTACAAAACAACTTTTCCCAGATACTACATGTTGGCATAGGGAAAATTAGTGTGTGTAAATCACATTTAGGATATTTTTTCAGGCCACTGAATGATGCAGTAGTAAACTACTGATAAAAGAACAAACATTTATAATTCAAATTATATTGGGAATTTTCAGCATAGAAATTGGGAATTTTCAGTACCACTTTCTTTTGGGAAGGGGTCAAATTCAAACCCCCATAATGCCTAGACAAATACCTGATATGATTGTATATATACATGTATGGATACCAGTAAGTGATCAGTCGCACTCCCCTCCACCCACCCACCCCCCCACCCCAGTAAAGTCTTACAGGAGCAGCAAATTGATCGCCTTGCTATAAAAAAATTTAATACATTTTGATTGAAAGTTCACATGAATGCTCGACTAGCACCATTTTCGGAGTGTGATCTACAGCATTCCTTGATTTTGCTCACGGTGAAAACCATATACTGCATATATGTACATGTACATGTACCATAAATCGGGGGGCATATTTGAAGTATATATACATAATTCAATTTCTTTTTACTGTACATGTAGGCTATTTGTAATTATTTAAATGAATATCTATTTTGCATTACAAAATGTTATTGGAGAGGAAGAGCATTTATCAAGTGTTATGTCTTGTGTGTGTGTGTGTGTGTGTGTGTGTGTGTGTGTGTGTGTGTATGTATATGTATGTAACAGGGCGGCTCATGTCCACATGAAGCATCCTCTTCAGGGTCTTAGAAGAGTTAAGGTCCAGTTAAAATCCAGATATAACAAAATACTAGATAACACTAGAAATTCAAATTAAAACAACACAGAAGTTGGAGAATAAACATTTATGTCACAAAACACAAATAAAGCAAATTGTTGACATTTAATTGATCGATCGCGTTATTTTCGCGACGCGTGTTATTGTCCAATTATTGTATCTGATAGTATACGCTGCTCATTTACAGTGTATTGGAACTGCACTGGCCATGTGCAAAACCACTCAGATTTCGTCTGGGGTGGGGCGTCGGTCTTGTACAATGGAAACGTTATCGAACCACAGGAGGTCCAAGGTCTAATATCCTAGTGAGAGAAGGCAACACCTTGTTGGTGCCTGTAGTCAAGCCATTGTCCCTGTGGGTCCACTCCGAGATATAAGAGGTCTTGAGTCTCTGGTGGGAATTGAACATCAACAGAAGTACCGGTCTGGGTCAAACATCCAACAACACAGTGGTGACGGTCTTCAACAACTGGAGTACATCAAAGTCACCGCTGAGGAGTGACAGCAATACTGCGAGTTCCCTGGATGCCTTATGGATGCGTCACCGCGCGTTACACCTGCATCTACCTCCAGTTCCTGTCCCACTCCTCCGTCACAGCTCACCACGAGCTGTAGTGAGAATTCAGGGAAACCTCAACCTGTAATCTCTCATCCAAAACACTAGAATACACTTAAGTTCACAATCCTAGAATGCACTAATTCCACAATTCTGGAATACACTAGCACGATTATAGAATACACTAAGTTCACAATCCTAGAATACCAATGGCGATGAGGTAGTCATTGCTGCTGATGACTGACACTAAGACATTACAAAGTACAAGAAAGTAAGGGGTTCCCAGATGCTAACATATTTCAAAACAATATCACATATACATGCTGAACATCTACTATGCTATGCATCTTAAGCTGCGTTATTCTGCGTCCCAAGCGTTAACAAAGCGTTCAATGCTGCGTCCCATGCTTTAACACTGCGTTGTTGCTGCATTCCTTGTGTTAACACTGCATTGTTGCTGCATCCCATGCACTAACAAAGCGTTCAATGCTGCATCCCATGCGTTAACACTGCATTGTTTCTGCGTCCCATGTGTTAATAAAGCGTTCAATGCTGCGTCCCATGGGTTAACACTGCGTTGTTGTTACGTTCCTTGCATTAATACTGAGTTGTTCTGTGTCCCTTGCGTTAGCACTGCGTTCCTTGCGTTACGCTGCATCCCTTGCGTTAACACTGCATTGTGCTGCGTTCCTTGCGTTAACATTGGGTTCTGTGCGTTGTGCTGCGTCCCTTGCGTTAACATTGGGTTCTGTGCGTTAACGCTGCATCCCTTGCATTAACACTGCATTGTGCTGCGTTCCTTGCGTTAACATTGGGTTCTGTGTGTTGTGCTGCGTCCCTTGCGTTAACATTGGGTTCTGTGTGTTGTGCTGCGTCCCTTGCGTTAACATTGGGTTCTGTGTGTTGTGCTGCGTCCCTTGCGTTAACATTGGGTTCTGTGCGTTAACGCTGCATCCCTTGCATTAACACTGCATTGTGCTGCGTTCCTTGCATTAACACTGCATTGTGCTGCATCCCTTGCATTAACACTGCATTGTGCTGCGTTCCTTGCGTTAACACTGCATTGTGCTGCGTTCCTTGCGTTAACACTGCATTGTGCTGCGTTCCTTGCATTAACACTGCATTGTGCTGCATCCCTTGCATTAACACTGCATTGTGCTGCGTTCCTTGCGTTAACACTGCATTGTGCTGCGTTCCTTGTGTTAACACTGCATTGTGCTGCATCCCTTGCATTAACACTGCATTGTGCTGTGTTCCTTGCATTAACACTGCATTGTGCTGCGTTCCTTGCGTTAACATTGGGTTATGTGTGTTGTGCTGCGTCCCTTGCGTTAACATTGGGTTCTGTGTGTTGTGCTGCGTCCCTTGCGTTAACATTGGGTTCTGTGCGTTAACACTGCATCCCTTGCATTAACACTGCATTGTGCTGCGTTCCTTGCGTTAACATTGGGTTCTGTGTGTTGTGCTGCGTCCCTTGCGTTAACATTGGGTTCTGTGTGTTGTGCTGCGTCCCTTGCGTTAACATTGGGTTCTGTGTGTTGTGCTGCGTCCCTTGCGTTAACATTGGGTTCTGTGTGTTGTGCTGCGTCCCTTGCGTTAACATTGGGTTCTGTGCGTTAACGCTGCATCCCTTGCATTAACACTGCATTGTGCTGCGTTCCTTGCGTTAACACTGCATTGTGCTGCATCCCTTGCATTAACACTGCATTGTGCTGCGTTCCTTACGTTAACACTGCATTGTGCTGCGTTCCTTGTGTTAACACTGCATTGTGCTGCATCCCTTGCATTAACACTGCATTGTGCTGTGTTCCTTGCATTAACACTGCATTGTGCTGCGTTCCTTGCGTTAACATTGGGTTATGTGTGTTGTGCTGCGTCCCTTGCGTTAACATTGGGTTCTGTGTGTTGTGCTGCGTCCCTTGCGTTAACATTGGGTTCTGTGCGTTAACACTGCATCCCTTGCATTAACACTGCATTGTGCTGCGTTCCTTGCGTTAACATTGGGTTCTGTGTGTTGTGCTGCATCCCTTGCGTTAACATTGGGTTCTGTGTGTTGTGCTGCGTCCCTTGCGTTAACATTGGGTTCTGTGTGTTGTGCTGCGTCCCTTGCGTTAACATTGGGTTCTGTGCGTTAACGCTGCATCCCTTGCATTAACACTGCATTGTGCTGCGTTCCTTGCGTTAACACTGCATTGTGCTGCATCCCTTGCATTAACACTGCATTGTGCTGCGTTCCTTGCGTTAACACTGCATTGTGCTGCATCCCTTGCATTAACACTGCATTGTGCTGCATCCCTTGCATTAACACTGCATTGTGCTGCATCCCTTGCATTAACACTGCATTGTGCTGCGTTCCTTGCGTTAACATTGGGTTCTGTGTGTTGTGCTGCGTTCCTTGCGTTAACATTGGGTTCTGTGTGTTGTGCTGCGTCCCTTGCGTTAACATTGGGTTCTGTGTGTTGTGCTGCGTTCCTTGCGTTAACATTGGGTTCTGTGTGTTGTGCCGCGTCCCTTGCGTTAACATTGGGTTCTGTGTGTTGTGCTGCGTCCCTTGCATTAACATTGGGTTCTGTGCGTTAACGCTGCATCCCTTGCGTTAACACTGCATCCCTTGCGTTAACACTACGTTGTTCTGCGTCCCTTGCATTCTGGTCTCCACTCTGCTGTTGTTGTTTCCAGTCTTCGAAGCTGGGTAAAAACCTCAACCCGGGTAAATGATGTCGGCTAACATTACGTCATTATTTTCCGAGTTCCCCCGATACACAATCAGCAGGCGACAAAATGCAAAACCCGGAAATAGTTAAAATTCACAATTAAAACCCATCTTTAATTTTAATTATAGAATTGTTTCATATTTCTTAATTTATAGTCTACAATTTAATGTGGAGATGCTGTTCTCTTTAAGTTGATAAAGACAAGAATAGTTTATTCTTTATATCGCTAATGTCAAATAACATATAAACAAAACCAAAAATGTATAGTTAACAACACTTTAATCGGCTTACATTTTACATGTCTTTACAAGTGTAAAGAACGCCAAAGATAATTTAGTAATAATAGTAAAAGATTCTGGGTAGATAAAGAAATAAGATATTTAAGTATAAATTGTTGTGAACACTATAACTTCTATTATTTTATTATATAGAGAATAGTACTCACGTTTTAATACTTTTATACGTTTCGTTGTTCCTTATATTCCAACGAAACATCTTTAATAGTTCATAATTAGAATAAAAGTGTTTAAATGTGATAAATCAACACGTTAAACTACATCGAATACACAGTAAGAGCTAAAGCTGGCCAGGGGCTGCTTCATATATATATATATATATATGAAAATTATTTATACTTGTATTTGGAAATATTACCTTACTTTTAAATTGGAAATAAAAAACAAAATAGCCTTTGAGGAATGGTGAGGAATGATGTCTAGAAATACAGATGCATAAAACCCTGCATTTATCAAAATTTTAAGCATTTAGAATATAAAATCATCTGTGATGACCCCAAAATGCAGATAGTCATTTAGACACCCAAATAAGATTCCTGCTGTTAAAATCTTGACTTACTTGTAAGCACAAACTTGTGTACTCACATGTCATGTACATTTACAGACCTGTATAGTTATATTAGAGGGGATGATATTCCATTTCAGATTTCGACAAATTCTGTTTCCCATCTCGACAAATTCTGTTTTTTGTCTTCTTTTTTTTACATTTACAGTTAATGTCAAGCACTAATTTCAGTTACTGCTACAAATAATATGTAACGGATATGACCAGAGTTTTATAAAAATAAATGGCATTGTTACTGTTAGATGATTGCATCAAGTGATTCAAATATGTTTACATATTTGACCCGAGTTAATCAAGAGTATAGTGTGTGTATATATATATATATATCTTATTTGAAGTCAAAATCAATTCACTGTAATGTTCGTAACTGGCATACATGTATGTTCATATATCAGTGTTCTAGCTAGCAATAAATAGAGGGGCGCTGTGCCCTGCCCCATTTTGTGCCACCCTGCCATGTTTGTTTCCGCACCGCCCCTGATTATCGCCGCCCTGCCCTAATTCATTGTCAAACAAAAATACAAAATCCTGCTTTCCTCTCAAATCGTGTATAGTGTTGTTACCGGTCTGAATTCCCAACTAAAAAACATTTGACAATACATTGTTTGGCCAGTTGTGAAAGCCGACAGCAGTAACGTGATATGTTTTTTTCTTTTCTATTGTTAGTCGATATGACCGCAGACGAGCGGACAGGCAGTCTTACAAAGCTTGAATGCGAAGTAATCCTCACACCGTCACGCATATAACCACACACCACCTAGCAAACACCTAGTTGAAAGTAGACCATTATGATAAACTTCAACAGAACGTCAAATGCGAAATTTTTGAAAGTAATTGTTACCTTTGCAAATACCCAGACCAAGATACATATAGTTTTAACTGATGTCAGTAGTCCTTATCAATGACACATTGACTGCATCTTTATAATATGGCACAGAGTAAACTAGCAACACTGGTTATTTGGTCTAAGAAGGCATAACTGTGTTTTGTTAAAAGCATGTCTACAAAAGCTATTTAATGAAATCTATGTAGACCGTGACATGCAATAATAGCCGTTTTTAAATGCAGTGAGCAACTTGTTACAAATATATCCTTATGTCAATTTTTTAATTTGTTTGTTCTTTTATTTCTTTATTTCTTTTTATTATTTCATTTATTTATTTTAAATTACATCTGGGCATGATATTAAATGGTAAAAAAATAATATGATTTTTTAGGTGATCCAACCTTTTGTAAAACATTTTAATAGTTAAAGTTTGATTTTATTTAAAGACACCACTAGAGCATATTGATTTATTAATAATCGGCTATTGGATGTCAAACATTTGCTAATTTTGAAATTTAGTCTTAGAGAAAAACCCACTACTTTTTTCCATTAGTTTCATCATTTATATACACCATCCCACAGACAGGATAGCACATACCACAGCACATTCCAGTTGTGGTGCACTGGCTGGAACAAGATTTTTTTAATAGTGTCTATATTTAGTACATTAGTACAATAATATTGCATACGGCGATGAATGTACGGTTTCATCAAACATCCAGATTTAAGAATAATAAATTTGGGTTTAGAAATTGATTGTCCCCCTCTCTCCAAAAACGTTTTGTAAATTAAAACCAGCATAGATATTCCTACATATATGATATTTATGAATGTAAAAAATTCGATCATATCCAGCACTTGCCTCAAAATTAAGATTTTCGCGTTAAAAATGCCCTACAATTAAATTAACGACACCACTAGAGCATATTGATTTATTAATAATCAGCTATTGGGTGTCAAACATTTGCTAATTTTGAAATTTAGTCTTTAGAGAAAAACCTGCTACTTTTTTCATTAGTTTCATTGTTTATATACACTATCCCACAGACAGGATAGCACATACCACGGCACATTCCAGTCGTGATGCACTGGCTGGAATGAGATTTTTTTTAATAGTGTCTATATTTAGTACATTAGTACAATAATATTGCATACGGCTATGAATGTACTGTTTCATCAAACATCCAAATTTAAGAATAATAAATTTGGGTTTAGAAATTGATTGTCCCCCTCCCTCCAAAAACATTTTGTAAATTAAAACCAGCATAGGTATTCCTACATATATATTTATGAATGTACAAAATTTGATCATATCCAGCACTAGCTTGCCTCAAAAATAAGATTTTCGCGTTAAAAATGCCATACACTTAAATTAGCGCCCTGCCCCATCAAAAGCCTAGCTAGAACACTGAATATTATTTTCCATATCTACAATAAAATCAAATGTTGTAGCTAGTCTATATCATGTGTTCCATATCTACATTAAAATCAAATATGTGTCGCTAGTCTATATCATGTGTTCCATATCTACACAGCGAACATTTTGTTTAGTATCGCGTCGCGAAACGCGGTGCAGTTTCCGGGTATCGCTACACAATATTAAAGGGACACATCCTAGTTACGGCTAGTTGTTAACCATTACGGCATTGTTTTTCGCTATTAAACCCATTTTTTCACAAATAAAATTGCACTTTACTTACCGTTTATTATTTAGAATATACATTTCCATTCACTTGAAGTGTTTTTTGGTAATCCTGGTAATCCTGGTGTTTGTAATATCACAAAATGGATTTTTCGTATTTCTGAAAAACTCACGCGCATCTGAGAAAAAACCGTTTAGCAGACAAGGTCTAATCTATTTTTAGAGGGGATATTTCCATTTCATTGTCACAGACGTTGGTATACCATGTGACCGTTATCATTTTGGTTCGGTTTGTTTTCTCGTGCACGGTTCGCGCAATCAACATCCAATTTGTTGTTGTTCATTTGTGAGATTTTTCTTCACAGTTCGTGAACATTTTCAGTAACAATAAAGTTCAGACAAGTAAGTATCTCAATACAAAACGTTACAAACCCTTAAAACCAATAATTTTGCTAAGTCCCACGATATCTGGAGAGGGGATACAACCAGGACAGAACAGTTGGAACATGTCCAGAAGAGGTGAAAAGAACGCACCCCAAGTCTGTGAAATTTGTCGTGACGTAGGCATTGTTGTGCTTCGAGCGACATCTACCTGTGACATCAGAATACAAACTTTCAAAATTATTTCAAGCAATTGGGACATGGGGATTCCCATGGTATTTATCGATATTTAAAACCTGCTTGTTACAGGTTTGTAGATTAACCAAATTATAATTTATTTTCGCTGGATGGAACTAGGGTGTGCGGCTTTAAAACGTATCGCTAAATGTCGCGATGCATATTTTTGACAGTATTAAATTTTGAAGATCGTCCTTAACCCCCAAATATTCCACTGATAACATGTTAAATCTATCACTGTAATGAACTATTTATCTAGGTGTAGATTTCCAAGTTTCATCAGATATTTTCTTTTTTGCAACCCTCCGATTAGGAGCACAGCTTTTATGTGGTAAAACGGCTGTTCAGATATCCACCCACCGATAGATACCATAACGTTTAGCTCTTAGGTTACGAAGGGGGCGTCTAAAGATTGGATTCGTGAAGTGTAATTACGATGTCTACTAGAATAGTTTATTAAAATTATACCTATCTTTCTTACAAATTAAATTTTTCAAAGTGAATAATCTTAAAAAAAATAAAAAAAATACTCTGTAAAAAAAGTTTTACATTATTGAATTTGACTGATAGAAAAAACACTTCGCGCTTCCACGACATAGGCCAAACGATAGGTAATGCGGTAGTGCTATTCCTGTGGCGAATATATTTTTCAACAATTTGCAAACAAAAAATAGTGTCATTTTTTAAAAATAATTACGTGAATCTTTGACAAGAATAATTTTTAAAACAAGGTGAAATTAGTTAGCACATCGTATAGCGCATATAGTTTTGAAATGACCCCTTAATCGACCGTCTATTCCCAATAATTTTGACGTCACGCAGCAAACGTAGTTCGAGCAAGGTTGTTTTAAAAAACAATGGTGACAAAAAAAGAGAACTGTGCAAGCTGTTACATTTTCTACAGCTGAAAAGTGGTTAAAGGAGCCTGATTTAAAACCTTGGCTTAAGTTAGAGTCAGACAATGACCTTTTATCAAAAATGTGGTGTACGGTGTGTACAACACATGAACAAAGAATTAGTGGGTGCCGAAACTTTAGTCGAGCATTTGTCGATGGGGTTACAGAGCCAGGTGCACTAAAGCGAGATCAGGTTATTAAACATATGAAGTCTGAGCAGCATAATAAAGCAATGCATATCAACATGGGCCCACTTTCTGCTACAGAACTCTATAAAGAAACAACAATAGGAAAGAGTATGGTAAATGCCGAAACGGAAGAGAGAGCACGTGTTAACAAACTGGTTGATATATGTTATATGATGGCAAAAGAAGAAATACCTTTCAGCAAGTTCCAGAGCCTTGCAAAGCTTGAAATTAGGCACAATGTACCTCTAGGGCAGACATACATCATTGAGTTAAAGTGCAAGGAGATTACTGACCTGATAGGAACAGTAATGGAAACTGAATTTCTGACTTTGCTGTGGAAAGCAAGATATACATTGTATATCAGTATTGTGCGATGGGTCAACAGACGTCTCTAATGTAGAAAAAGAGCTTATCTATGTCACATTTGTTGCCGATGGCACCACCACAACAAAATTACTCGCATTGCGTGATGTCAAGTATGCAGATGCTGTTGGCCGTTTTTAAGTGGGCTGAACTTGATGTGAAGAGAAAGCTTGTGGGATTCTGTTCTGATGGGGCCAGTGTCAATATGGGCAGGGCAGGTGGTGTGGCAGTTCGATTAGCAAGAGATATACCAGCACCGTGGTTAGTAGTCATCCACTGTGTCAGCCACAGGTTTGAGCTTGCTATAAAGGATGCCTTCAAGGGCACTTGAGCAGATGTTGTCCTTGAAATGCTCCTGGCCATCTATTTGCTCTATGAAAAAAGCAACAAACGTCTGTGGGAAATGAACATACTTGGCGAAATTATGCAGGAACAAGTCCATAAGCCATGTAAGGCAAATGGCACAAGGTGGATCCAACACAAAAGCAGAGCATGCACAGTCTTTCTGCAGAATTATGCTGTCATTGTGGCCCACCTAGAGGCCCAGACAGCTGATCAGTCCAATGTCCCTGCTGTTGACAAAGCATGTTTGAAGGGTCATCTCAAAACACTCAAGAGCCTGAAAGTTGTATTGTACCTTCTGTACATGAAGACACTGCTTGTACCACTGGCAACAATCTCCACTAATCTACAAAAATCCAGTATTGACTTGCTGTATGTATCTTCATGTTTGGAGCAACTGTACTCAACACTAGATGAACTCAGAAATGACGCAGCGATGCCAACAGCTGCTACACTGGGGCCGCTTGCTCAAGTCCTTGAACAGGCTGAGGAAAATCCCACAAACATAATTTTTAAGTGAGTTCACCTAAGCCAAGGTACAGTATCTGGAATTGTTGTGAATGCTTTCAAAGCTCAGATGCCTGTCATAGCAGACAAGATGAAGGA
The DNA here is from genome assembly GCF_016097555.1 of Gigantopelta aegis. Classification (NCBI taxonomy): domain Eukaryota; kingdom Metazoa; phylum Mollusca; class Gastropoda; order Neomphalida; family Peltospiridae; genus Gigantopelta; species Gigantopelta aegis. Next base: position 19,886,860 of record NC_054701.1, on the reverse strand, counting down.
CTGTCTGGTGCACCGATTTCATGACATGGAACATGACAAAAAAAGCGTATGCCTGAAGCTTCTTGATAAAACAATCTGGCCCAAACAGAAAGAAGATCTGGCTAAATTTGGGATTGATATCTTAAATACTTTTATTGAGGAGTTCCACCCACTACTTGATGCTAAAAACACGGAGTGGGCAAACTTCAAAACTTTCTGGCTTAGGAATCTTGTTCACATGTCAAAAGCCGATCTTTGGGAAACTACACCGACAATTATCCCAACTTGATCCATGTCATCAATGTGCTGATGGCCTATCCAGGTAAGATATTGGAGTACTTATGTCTATCAGGAAACATTTTCTGTTAAAGGGGCAGTCCTGACTTTTAAGCTGTATCAAGACTTCCATCAGTTCCCTCATCAAAATGAATACATTTCCTACTGGTTTTGCGACTTCTTACCGTAACATGTTTCAAATACAATGGGAAATACCAGTGAATACATTTGGAAGTTCCAATAACCCAGTAATTTCAAATTTCGTGTGTCGGTTGGAAGAAAAAAAAAAATTGATAAGTACGAAATTATTTTTGGCAAAAATCGACACTGAGCTCCTACAAAACATTATGATGACTAAAAATGTATTGGATATACATATGTTGATATTTTGAACAAGAAAATATAAGTAAATTGTAATTTTATTAATTATAACGGTTTATATTAACCAAAAACAAAGTCGGGACTGCCTCTTTAAATTAAATATAGACCTAGTTTGCTGTAATCTTAATATGTATGTATTTAATATAAAAGTTCAAATTAACCTAATTGTTACAATCAGTGACCAGACTAGAGCTAGAGCTGATTGCTTACACCCATATAGACAACAACACAATATTTATTTTAACAAGACAATTTGATGAGATTACAATGTTTACACTGACAACAAAAACCAGTGTCATATTTAAAATAAATCCGAGTTCTAAGATGGGATCATTTCTTTCAGTCTCTAATGCAGTTGTCGAAAGAGGCTTTTCTACAATGGGTCGAGTCAAGACAGATCACAGAAATCATCTACAAGAGAAAATGCTGGAGCGATTGATGCGGATATCGTTGGATTGGATAGCTTCAACCCAAAAGCGACGACAGATCTGTTCTTCTCTTCACGTCGCCATCCAAATGTCAAACCATATATGGGAAGCGTCCCCACTCTGTGGACACTGTTGCATCGAAGAGACCAAACATTGCTTGCGAGTCATCCTCCAACACTGAGTTTACTGAATGACTCTAAATTTAATTCTGTTCTTTGGGGTTCTGAACTAGAAATGTCACTAAAAGTTGATATAAAGGTTGCAAAAACTATTTTGTTCATATTTAATATACCATACTAATGTTACAGAAATCGCTAATCAAAATAAGTGATTGCTAATCAATTTTAAAATTGATTCGCGACAGTCGCTAATCAAAATTTTTAAAACAAAATGTTCCCTGCTACACTAAAATCAAATGTGTGTAGCTAATCTATATCATGTGTTCCATATCTACACTGAAATCAAATGTGTGTAGCTAATCTATATCATGTGTTCCATATCTACACTGAAATCAAATGTATGTAGCTAGTCTATATCATGTTCCATATCTACACTAAAATCAAATGTGTGTAGCTAGTCTATATCATGTGTTCCATATCTACACTGAAATCAAATATTTGTTGCTAGTCTATATCATGTGTAGCCTATATATATTTATTTGAAGTTAAAATCATTCCACTATTTGTAAATGGCACACGTTCTTACATTATTTTTTGCTGTCTATCTCAAATAAGCGTAACATGCAAGAACGGCCTCAGTTCTTTGCAGGTTTTAGTCTATGACACCAGTGTCGGCATATAAACATTGTGCAACTCTTTTGTTAAATAACAGTAAATAGATACCTAAATAAAATAAATGTTTATAAATATGGAACAAAACCTGTATGTTAAAAAATAATAATACATGTACATGTACAAACCCAAAAATCCATAAAAATCAGGAAATCTGTTTTACTTTTAGTTTCTGTTTCCATGATTCTGTCCGTTTTTCTGTAATCGTGGAAAATCTACCCCTCTATTTATATTTACAATTTATGGCACACCTTTTGACATTACAGTGCACTACAGAAGCAATTTTAGTTATTCTGGTTACAGCAAGACACTTTAGCTGGGTCGTTTTCACTAAATTTGCACTGTACCATCTTTTTTTTTTTTTTGATATGTTTAACGACACCACTAGAGCACATTGATTTATTAAACATTGGCTATTGGATGTCAAACATTTGTCTTAGAGAGGAAACCTGCTACATATTTCCATTAGTACCAAGGGATTTTTATATGCACCATTCCAGACAGGATAGCACATACTATGGCCTTTGATATACCAGTTGTACTGCACTAGCTGGAATGAGAAATAGTCCAATGGGCCCACCAACGGGGATTGATCCCAGACCCACAGCGCATCAAATGTTTTACCACTGGGCTTCGTTCTCTATCTAGAATCAGTTTTTGTATCAATGGTTCTAATTTTATCATGTGCAGCATTTACAACAAGTGCAGTGGTTGCTCTCCTTACTTACACCCATTGTGCCACGCAAATTGGACATTGTCAATAGTAAGGAAAATGCCATGGTGAACTATAAATGTACCTGGTTGGACACCATGCCTTTCCCAGGACTCACACTCGAAAGAAATGTGGGTTAGCCTGCTTTTACACATGTATGTACTAATATGTATGAATGTATGTAGAGTATTTACTAGAAAATTATTAAAAAGTGACCAATTTAAAGAAAATTTAGTAACCAAATACTAAATGTTGTCAGTGGCACAGTATGGGCGGGGCCACCATGGCATTTGCCATGGGCGCAAAATTCTGGACTAGTGGAAGGGACTCTAGGAGTGTTAAAGGACCACTAGTTAGGGGGTGCAAAACTTGCCTTGCCCTGGGCGCTGACAACCCACTAAATGTTGTAGCCACTTTGTATGAAAATAAGCAAATGGCTAATTTGGCAAAGGACATGGTGAGCCTATCATGTATGTATTGTTAAAAAAATTAATTGTTTTATGTAACAACACCATTAGAGCACATTGATTTTTTATCTTATCATCGGCTATTGGCATATTGTCATTCTGACTGGGTTTTTTTTTAGAGAAAACCGCTGTCGCCACATAGGCTACTCTTTTATGACAGGCAGCAAGGGATCTTTTATTTGCACTTCCCACAAGCAGGATAGCACAAACCATGGCCTTTGTTGAACCAGTTATGGATCAATGGTATCTGGATTAAAAATCCCATGCCTCGACTGGGATCCGAACCCAGTACCTACCAGCCTGTAGACCCATGGCCTAACAATGACGCCACCGAGGCCGGTGTATGTATTGTTAACTACGAAAAGCAATACAAATTTATTAACAAACTGATGATTTGGTAAAACAAGTCAGCAAATAAAATTTAATCTTGTAATAACCAAACATGCTTGCCACCAATTTTGCCTTGGTGCCCCCTCCAACTGACTTGAAGCCCTAGATTTTATTATTAAACAGAAGGCAACATTTGTAGTGCACCCAAAAAATTAAAATTTGACACAAGAATTTATAATTTTCATAATCATTAATGTAAATTTAATGTGCACAATAGTTAATGTTAAAGTTTGTTCTATTTAACGACATCACTAGAACACATTGATTTATTAATCACCGGCTGCTGGATGTCAAACATTTGGTAATTTTGACATACATACATGGGTGCATAATGGACTCATGACCTTATATTTTGAGAATCCATTAGGAATATAGGAGAGTCCACATTTGAAGATGAACTGATATATCCAATAAAATATCAAGTGAATTGTATAACTGACAACACAAAAACATTGACATTTAAATGGTTTTATGTCGTAATGAAAAGTACATGAACAAGAATAAAAAAATATTATTATTAAAATGTATGATAAAATATAAAACAAATACCAGGTAACTCATATATATTCAACTAATAATGACACAAAAGAACTCAAATACATATGTATTTATATTATATATAAAGAATTTTTGTTTTGGCGAAAAAATTTGCAACATTTTCCATTGCGCTTTTTAGAACCAAACATTTTCAACCAGTTTTGTTCAGTTGATCCACCTCACAGTGTGAATAAGCGCTGTTTGCATGTCCACGTGGCCAGTCTACTATTCAGTAGTGTACAACTTTGTCGTAAAGCTAGAAAACGCCATTAAATAAAATGAAATACTGTTTAAGACATGTTGCATTTTTTATATTAAATGTTTGATTACTAGCGACAACAAGTTTTACTTTTTACTAGTCATGTTTTGTCGTACCGGTTAATGTTGTAAATCTGGGTCACTTGGTTGAGTTCATTTCCACGAAGTGGGTGCATTGATGGGGAATACATATTCTTTCTCACTTATATACAATTATTATTAGTTGAAACTTTCTACGTTTACAGATTATATTTCAAACATATTAAATGGTGAAATTATCATTCATTTGTGCTACATCTACTAGCGCTGACATGGTACATCCCAATTGTTTTGTAGTTGAATTTACATGCATTAAGGCTTGGCCGCTAACAAATTTAATAATAATTTCCTTTTAAATCCTGAATGGATAATCGTTAATGAGAAATGCATCCAGAAAAAGCAATCAGAGTAGTTGTCACAACAGTAATTGGTCTAAGGGGCCTCAGTCATCCTGATCATTTCGCACCTTTAATAACACCAACAGAACAGATTCACAAAGCAGTCATCGACAGTCGGTGATCACGTCAATCAACTACAAGATGACTTCGTATTGGCTGCAGTAAAACAGTGATCTCCATTTGTCTCACATAATTAATGAGTAGCCCCACCTGTAAATTCAGCGACGTATGACTGGAGATATCATTTCAGAGCAGTTTTCTGGAGTGACCAACTGATTGTACCAATTAACACTACCAGGTAATTTCCAAGAATTTTTATGAATGTTGCCGATTTACTTTACAGTAAATTTAGATGATTAAAAAAAAAAAAAATTGTATTAAGTTAAATAAAAATAAACATATATTGCGTCCGCAGGTACAAATGTGTATGCAATATGGTGCGTCCCATCCTTGATCGCTGCGTCAGGAACACGGGACTCCGGGTCCGTAAGATCACTGACAGACAGAACAGCACATACCACAGCCTTTGATATACCAGTTGTGGTGCACTGGTTGGAACGAGAAATAGCCCAGTGGACTCATTACCGGCTTATCAGGTGATCGGTATACCACTCGAGTACGTCCCACCCCTAATGTGCATGAATGAAAATTTCAGAGGCCCCCTGGTGTGCTAAAATTATTTCGCCAAATTGTCTATTAAAATTGAAAAATTGCAGAAATCAACAGTTATTTTCTAAAAAATGTCAACATGAAATTGTTTCGCCAAATTAAAATAAAATTCGCCAACTGCTTTCAAAATTCGCAATTGACGAATCTGTCGAGTGCCAGAGCTAGCCCTGCATGGACAAGACAAACTAAAATTAATTTTCACCTACCACAAAGGGAGGTAATACTGCTGGATTCTTCATGGACAAACTTGCGGGTAACAGCTTCCTCCATAATTTGTTTTACCTAAAATGTAAACAAATATTCAGAACATTTACTCAAAGATGATAATCTTAAATTGTGCAGATTATACTTCAGTACATGTACATACAAATACTTGAAATAGTGGGTTTCTGATTATCATTCATAATTTTTTTTATTATTGATCTGTTAGGCTCAAGTGTTGTTATGATGAATTATGAACCACCTCACTCCCAGTATTTTCTTCTTTTTTTTATATCCCATTGCCCCCTTTCCTTTTTCTCCTTTGAATTCTATCTCATTTCTTCCCGATCTGGCAACTCATATCTTTCAACTTCTTTTGCTGTCCATCTCCACATGTCAGTCCTTGTCTCTCTAACCGTGACATGTGCTCATCTCTTGTGGCTATTTATGCTATTCACCTGTCATTTCCCCATCAGCTCAGTGGTTACTGCTGGCATTGTTAAGAGGCAGTCTTTGGTGCTGTGGGTCAGATTGGCTTTACTAGTGGCAGAGGACGAGGATACTAGGTGGATGCATTGAAATATACAGAGACTGCACCCCTGGAGGATGTTGAGACAGGTAGGTGATGGTGTGGACAGCTCAGACGACAAGAGTTTGAGGAAAGTGACAAAAAGGGTCAAAACAGATTGAAATCATAGGAGAAATTGAATATTTTTTATATTAAGATAATGAGAATGATAGGCAGAGGGTGATAGATGGGAAAGATGAATGAATGTGTGAGCCTATATTTTTTTGTTATTATGGCCAGGGGTCGAATTTTACGTTATTCCGCAAATAGTAAATTTCGAAACGAAATAGTAAAACAATTCTTCCAATATTCTGTCATGAAAGTGAAAATAAAGCATGGAATACCGAAAATCGCCTGCGACTATTCCGCTTAAGCTTTTTCGTTTGTAATTCCAGCTAGTATGCAATAATGTATAGACTAGTATATAAACAATTGTTCATTATGCAATGTTGTACAGGGCAACATAGCACAGTCAGGAAAACTAGTGGTACATTAATAATTGAAGGGATAGTATATTTTTAGATGGAATAGTGGTTTTTGAAATTCACAATTCCTTTGGGATGTATCATATCATCATCATATATGTGATCAGTTTCAACTGGTAAACCGCAACAGACCAGCTGTTATATATGCAATGTGTACTGGAGCAAACTTGTTTACTGAACTTTGTTTTTCAATTTTGCCAAAAACAACAGAATCAAACATCAAGATACAAACTTGTACATGTATGTACTAAACATGTGCACTGTACAATATATATCTTTCTTAGTATATTCCAGTGATTGATCAATATATAATAAATGAAAATTGACTGATCAATTATGAAATCTATAATAAATTGTTGTGGAAAATGCTAACTGTAATTATAAAATGTATATGCAATCTAATTAAAATTAGCTCCACTATTACATGTGGATCTAACAGCAGCCCGTTGGAGCTCATGTCCAGTTGACCTTTCATTCGACCAATCAAAACCTCACTTGCAAAATCATGCCAGCGATTTGAAAATAATTTGAAAACATTAGGGATTATGTCGAAGGTATACGAAATGAATCGGGTAAATTACGAAGTATGCCGAAAACTAATTTCAATATAAAATTTGTTTCAAGACGAAAAAAACCTGTGATGGTATATAGCCATAAAATCTGTTTTTAAATACTAGTATACATTTCAGTTTATTACTGCACTTTTCCTCCTGTTTTTTTAACGTTGAAATAGACCAACAAGTTCGCCTAGTGCATAAATAGTCTTGCCCGATATTTTTAGAATTTGTATGCTCCCAAATAACGCTATAAAAGGCAAAGTGTAATTGGTCGATATTTAAATTGTTATTTATAGATGAAATGTCACCTGGACATGGGGAGTCTACGCAATGCTGTTAGATCTACCGGTAGACCACTAGAACTAATTTTAATTAGATTGATGTATATGAAGACTGTTCTGAGTTGGGCTTTATATAGTTTGTTTAAATTATGCATAAATGCTTAAGTAAAAACCTGATACTGATTATTATTGATCCTATACCGGTACACAATTAATGTTGGGTACAAGGTACATGTACCTGGTACTCACAAAAACCATGTCTGGTTCTCTTTTAGAGCATTGAAGACCACCTCTCTCCTACATTATATATATGTATGAATGATGACAATGCACTTGGGATTTGTTTTTTTGACTAGCCATTCGGACGAGTCATGTCCGCACCTTGACTTGCCCATGGAATTTTTGCTTCTTTTTTTTTTTACGTGTACTTGGCATAGATCAGTTTCAATGGGCACACACAATTTGGTTTTAAAGTATATATCAATGTTCATAAAAAGGTAGTTGTTTTACTATTTCTACCGTTCAAATGAACACTAAAGTGGATGTAATGTAGCTATATTGTTACAATGCTTCGCCACATTAAAATAAAAACTGGTCTATTAAGCATGACCCCTGGCAAATTTCTATAACAAGCAGATAATGCTGTTTACAGGTTGGCTTCTTCTTCTTTTTTTTATAATTCTGGACAACATATTAATTTTAAGTTTTAAAAGATAAAAGAAATAAAAAGTTCTAAGTACCTTTTTGTCAAATATATCATATCAAAACATGACCACTGGATATATTTTATTTATTGTATACGAAGTAAAAAGAGGGTCCAAAAAGACTCTGCCGTCAACCTTCGTACATGTATGACGAAATGATGTATATGCTGGGTCATGTAAAACAGTACAGACAGAACTTGTAAAATTCACTTTTGTTTCAATGTTTTATCAAAGTTCAAACCCACATGGTCTGGAAGGCTGGGTTGGTGATGGGTGTATTACATATGTATGTACAGATGTACATAAATGTATGGATACAGAGAATACTACATTTATCTTTAGAGTTATTTTAAAACGTATCTAATCTATTTCTTACATATCCTGAAAAAAACAGTTTTAAAATAAATTTAAATGCCTTTTCCAACGAAAACCTATTTACGGCCCTTGTGCTTATAGTTAATTTGTGTGTGACAGACAAGTTAATTTCAGTTACCTTGTACGTCACAGAGTGATCGATTCAACCATTCTTTTTTTTCATTGGATGGTAAGACATTGGTGGCCTGATCACATATATATGTGTTATCAAAAATAACGAATGATGTTCTTACCAATGGGTGTGTAAGAAACAAGCATTATAGCCAGGATTTTATATTGGTAGTGGTGGCTGGGGAGGCACCCATACTGTTATATGTCTGAGCCATGCTATTGGGGTGACAGGTAAATATAAAAGGTAGTGGGGGGGGGGGGGGGGGAGATAAGTCTGTTGGGGGGAGGGGGGGGGTTATGCCAACTTGCATAATTAGGATATCTGCAGTATAGTGTGTCATGACAGTTTGTTTTTCACAACAGAATTGTGCAGTGTATATAAGTGAGGTATCTTGCAAACAGGTTCCAGCAGACATATAATCAAGGATATCCTGTCTCTGGGATGGTGCATATAAAAGATCCTTTGCTGTTAATCGAAGAGTAGCCCATGAAGTGGTGACAGCGGGTTTCTTCTCTCAATATCTGTGGTCCGTAACCATATAACCGTAAATAAAAAATGTGTCGAGTGCATCGTTAAATAAAACATTTCCTTCCTTTCTAATGTAACATGCTTGTGTATACAATTTTTTGTTTGACTGAGAATGTAAATAGGTCTAATCAATTGACACAATGACAGTTATCTGAATTTTTATATATACATATATATACAAAACATAATTTGAACATAAAAACTCACATTGTGTAATATTTATTGTTTTAAAAATGCACTGTGAACTCGCCACAGGCCTTACAGATGTTTTCAATCTGCTAAACAACTGAATAAATTACTGCCGATTTCTGTTTTCATTGATCCTGGTGAAACCCCCAACATATTTGAGCACAAAACACATCTAAATAGATAAATATCTGAGGAACATAAAAAATTAAACAAATACACTATTTGTTTTAGACTGACATGCTAGACAGAAGTCTGCAGCTAAAAAAATAACTTATTTAAAGAACACGAAAAAGAGCATAAATTATAATTATCATAATGATAATGTTTACATCTCATCAGAATATTATAATCAAATCCAGTTGGACATACTAACCTCTTTTTTCACAGCACGAAGCAACACTTGCCGCATTTCTGAATCTGAAGTAGACATTTTTAACATAAAAAGAGTTAATAACTGTAAAGCGTTACGCGTACATCACAAATTGTCTAATGTTTCTAGTTGTAACATCGTCTCTGATTCCAAGCTGGTTTGACATTTCCGCCTCCGCATGTTAGCCGAATAACACACTGTGCCGGTTTTACGCGTAATAAAGTTCGGAAGAAAATATATCTCAAATACGAGTATAGATCGAACTAGTCTCTTTAGAATCCAATATATGCTTACGCCGATACCTATTTTTTAAAAATAACTTTGAATCGTGTAAATATGCATTGGCGTAATTATTTAATGTATTAGTCCGCAGAACCAACGGTGTTCAATCAGAATGATCCTTCAGAATTTTCGTGCTTATACTCTCTCTATATAATATATAATAAAGAGATTGTCTCAAATTTGCATTATGACGAAAATATTTATTCTTTTTGGTTTAAAAAATATTTTATTACCGCCAAATTTGCGGTTTTGGGATGAGGCTATATTAAGCAAGGCCTCTCCCTAAATGTTTACAATTCAAAGATGACAATAATAATAATTTGATATTTACAAAGAGAAACAAATAGTGGGTGAGAGAGAGAGAGAGAGAGAGAGAGAGAGAGAGAGAGAGAGAGAGAGAGAGAGAGAGAGAGAGAGAGAGAGAGAGATGGCCAAAAATTGTCATAATATTAGGATAATCAGGTCATGTGACTGCAATATTTTTGTACGGGCCTGTATACCTTCATCCATTTTGATCCAGCCCCAGCTAGTGGGCAAAAGGAGCAAAGGTGTTGTGAGCAGTCTTTTCCTAGACATGGCCATCTCGGTATACTGCCCTCTTTACAGTTAACTAGATGCTCTTCTTTCCGCAGGTTTTCTTCTCACAAGCTGCTTCTTTCTGGCCTTATTCATATCAGTGCAAGACATTGTTCAGTTATAGAGCAATGTTATGCTCTCATTGGTGAGCCCACGACTAGCATATCAAAGGCCGTGGTATGTACTCTCCTGTCTGTGGGAGGGTGCATATAAAAGGCCCCTTGCTGCTAATCGAAAACAGTAGCCCATGAAGTGGCGACAGCGGGTTTCCTTTCTCAATATCTGTGTGGTCCTTAACCATATGTCTGGCGCCATATAACCGTAAATAAAATGTGTTGAGTGCATCAATGTACCAAAGGCAATCCAAATACTCACATTTTTTATTCAAGGTGATCAGATGATGGAAGCAGTCAATTAGGATGACAAGTATACGTATGTAAACAGCGCACACACGACTGTTGACAAAACCGTTCAGAATAGCATTCTGAGCATGGATTAAAAGCCTCGTGTCTGCTTCCTCGTGGTTACATTGTGGCACTGACCGCTCGGTTCCTTGAAGAATAACTATTACACCATGTGTAATGATTATTTCCTTGTCTTCAGGGCAATCTATAGTGACAATTTTGGTGGTGAGGAATGCAAAAGGTTTCTGCTTGATGGTTGGATAATGTAAAACGCTTGCCTACTTTCCGGGAATCTTGTTCCTATCAGCAACCTGATATTTGGTCAGCATGCCAACAGTATACTTGTTACATACACCACTACACAGTCAAAACATTATAAATAAGTTGATGTGGTATGGGACACATATATCACAAGCACCAACAAATAATTCAAGAGAAAAGCGAGGAAATGTGTTCGCGAAATCAGACACTATGATATATATGATGTCATGGATAAAGAGAACTCATTGGCCCTGCCTCTTTACCACAGTTTACCACAGGATAATACTTTTGCTTCCTTTGGAAATGTAAAACAAGTCAGGGATGGGATTAAGACCAGTAACCTGGCACATGTTGACAGAGCAAAGAAGGTGTAGTACTGCCTAAAGGGTAAGACAGTGGAAACCATTCTACCCACCCAGGATGCCATAATCATAATAATTTGCCTTTTAATCTGTAATCTATAATATAATATGAAAGGCCTTTTTAACAATTTCTAATCTTTCTTACCGCTTCTCCTCTTTCGATCTGCACTGCCAATCGTCTTCTTGGCACTTAGCAAGGATATTTCTGTGCTCAGGTTTAGTCGACTACCGTATGCACATCGTCAGATATTGATATTAATGATTTCACTCCAACTAAAATATTGCTCACCCGTATATCAGTTATATAAAGTTATTAAGAAATCCCTACACGGATGGGGAGGAGAGCATTTGTAGATCCTCCCTGACCAACATGGGGGCGCTGAATATCTGAATATGTTTGTAATGGGTCAAGGTATGTAATGTGTTAAGTTTCATGCTTTTAACCAAAAGTGCACACTTAACTGTTTTAGCCGCCCAACTAAAAGGGGGTGGGGGACATTTGTATCCTCCCTGGTCACAAGAGGGTGCTGCTGACTAGGGTCCATATCTGAAAATGCCTGTAATGGGTCAATGTATACATGTGCAAAGTTTCATGTTTTTAACTAAAAGTGCACAATTTTGTGTTATTTGCCCAACTATATGGAGATACAGTGTATACGAATACCGTATTAGTTATGTAGTTTTCAGGAACGTTGGAAGCAATTAAAAGTTGGTACGACCATGAAAATAATGTATATGATGAGATCTATACTAATTACTATGCGAGTGCCATACGAAGTGGTACCGGTGGTGCGAAATATGTCCGCCCCTCCCTAGAAAATCGCCGACAGGAAATAAAACCACCGGCCGGCGCATTTATGTCTCGCCCCCTCCAAATATATTGGGCCACTATATAATGTGTTATATATAGGACGATAATCTATTTCTACCATACGCATATATGCTGTCTTTAATAAAAAGTAAAAAAGTAAAGTTTGTTTTATTTAACGACGCCTCTAGAGCACATCGATTTTTATCTTATCGTCAGCTATTTACGGAGCCCGGAGTTGACAGACGTGAAAATATTTTTATTATCTTCTACCATTTCAATGTGTGAACGATTCTAGCCTTCGATGGTTTCAATATTATAGATTACTGCAAAACATATTGACTACTAATACTTTTCTATACAAGATTAACTACACTGATTCTGATATATGTAGCTTCTGTAATAATTTTCCTGGAACAATACAACATTTAATTTTCGATTGCGATAAGGTACACATTCTATGGGAAGCAGTAACAGATTGGATATTTACTCGAACAGGAACTGTAATTCATTTTAATAAAATTATTATAATGTTTGGTTTGGTAAAGAATAATAAAAGCGATTTTATAAACTGGTTAATAATTAATATAAAATATTATATCTACAGTATAAAAATGCAAAAGAAATGTTTAAGTATTAACGCTGTGCATGGCATACTGCAACAGAAATTTGAAATGGAAAGGTATATATATATTTTTTTTTTTTTTTAAACTTGTAAATACAATGTATTTAATAATGAATGGGCAACGTGGCAAACACTATTTTATTGAGACTTAAAGATAATATACACATGGAAACAGCTTGTTTGGAAACGAAATTCAGACTACATTTTAGAACAAATATAATACTTTAAAGGACTATTGTCACAGACCACTCATCTATTATATGGCCCAACAAAGTATTACCTGAGAACATATGTATTTGATTTGTCCCTAAATGCACATTATTCAACCATCTACGTAACCACCATACCCACCTATTAATGATATTTAGTAAAAATATTTAATTATGGCAATGGTCCATAATTCGAAAACTAAAATTGCCGAGACATGGATTTCTCTCCATCATGGTTCACTTAAGGTGATGCGATAGCCTGATTTGGTTTCCAAACATTGATGCAATTTTCATTTATTATAAATTTTTAGAGAAATAATATCATTAAATCCGTGACAGTATTTGTCACGGGGATCCTATAATACCCGTAACTGAATGAAACACGATTGTCCAAATATCTCTCCTAACTGTATATCTATTAGATCTCTCTGTAACAGGCAGTTATACCCGCTGGCTCGTCTAGGTATGATCAGAGATAAGATCTTATATAAAGTATATATTATTATAGCACGTTTAGTTCACTAGAAAACACAACAAAAACACAATATACTTTGGAATCTGTATTAACATACGCTGACAAATGTACTGCCGCAGTAGTTAATTAACAACAACAAATAATAACAACCCAGAACTGATCACTTAATTAGTTAATCTCTAGGTGTCTAGTTTACACAATATGCTAATCACTTCACCGTGACACAACACCCACACGTGTGATAATTGAGAAACGCTTCCAGGAGAACTTAATTAATAAAGGAATTACAACTCTATTCCTAACTGGTTAATTTTTAATTAACCCTTAACTACTCATTCAGTAACGTGTGATAATTGAGAAACGCTGCCAGGGGAACTTAATTAATAAAGGAGTTACAACTCTATTCCTAACTGGTTAATTTTTAATTAACCCTCACTACTCATTTAATAACTTTGTAATACAGACTTAATACTGGTACCTATCACAATAAAGACAATAACCTACAGTTTACCTAGGTCCTCTAGGATGACTGGATAAGCTTTATATATATATATATATATATATATATATATATATATATATATATATATATATATATATATATATATATATATATATATATCAGAACGGTGAGCCTACAGTATACTGCGTCAGATGACCGGCAGCACCGTCTAAATAATATTGGTATAATACAGTATTAAAATATTTAAAGTCACATCAATCACATCAAGGTTATACAACAGAGCAGAAATAATATATAATTACCAAGTCCAAACGGACTAACGTTCCCCCTGGATGCCTTCCAATATGTTTCTCCCCGATATCTCTAAAACCCTAGCTATTTATTATAAAAACCCAGACTGGTCCGGAGACAGGACGCGGAACCGAATCTTATGATGTGTATATTTCCACAGTAACTAAGCGGTATTTTTTTCTCAGATGGTCAAACTTAATGACGCCTAGTCGCCAAAATCACGGTTGTAAAAACCGCACTCGCGGAGGTATTACGTAACTACTGGCCACATGGCCTCCACATCTGGACTAAGTGCATATTGGGATGCACGGTCGCGCGAAGGTATTACGTAACACGGTTTCCATCTGGGCTAAATGCATATTGGAACTGCACACACACACACACACACACACACACACACACACATATATACACACACACACACACACACACACACACACACACACACATATATATATATATATATATATATATATATATATATATATATATATATATATATATATATATATATATATACGTATACGTACGTACATACGTACATACTTTTATGTAGTATCAGGCACGGCGGAGCAGGGGGTGGGGGCTAGGGGTATACTCAATCAATCCCCCCCCCCCCCCAATTTTACATTTGATATGCGGTGTACACTTGAGGTTGAAACCAGTACAGGGTAAAATATGTTTTCTTAAATTGACTGCGATTTTCAGCTAAAATGAAGGTTACTAACAAAAATACTCTTTAAATCATAAATGTCATGTGACATCTTATTTTCTTGCAGGTAGATTATGAGGTGACATACTTTTTATGTCGGTAGGCCCATTGAGTTATTTCTCTTTCACCATAAACCCCATATAACCACCATTAGAATGTGTTTCGTGCGTCGTTAAATAAATCAGTTCTTCTTTCCTTCAGTTAGGTCTCGTTTGGTTTCCTTTGGACAGTGGAGTCATCAAAAGTAGACGAACAAGATGTACTCCCAGCTATGATTTAAGTCAAAACCCGACATACATACAATAGAGATATTCAAAATATAAATATACATATATAGCCAGTGCCAGGTCTGTCCACAGCTGCATTAAGTCAAACGTTGTCAAGCCATGGGGCCTTAGAACCGCGTGGTTGTTGGACCGGTACGAATATGGTCGACTAACGATCGTTCTATTTTTGTGGAACGTAGTTGGTCTGATTGGTAGCGTTCCGGCCCAACAATTGCGGGCGATTGGGTGCCACAGGTTCGGGTCTCGGTAACGGCATGAGGAAATTTGTGAAGGCAATAAAAGATTTTAATATTCTCTGTGCCAGTGCGTCAGTGAATATATATATGTATGCTTAAGTCAAAACCCGACATACATACAATAGAGATATTCAAAATATAAAAATACATATATAACCAGTGCCAGGTCTGTCCACATCTGCATGTAAGTCAAACGTTGCCAAGCCATTGTTCCTTGAACCGCGTGGTTGCTGGACCGGTACGTATATGGTCGACTAACGATCGTTCTATTTTTGTGGAACGTAGTTGGTCTGATTGGTAGCGTTCCGGCCCAACAATTGCGGGCGATTGGGTGCCACAGGTTCGGGTCTCGGTAACGGCATGAGGAAATTTGTGAAGGCAATAAAGGATTTTAATATCCCCGTGCCAATGCGTCATTGAATATATTGTATGTTTAAGTCAAAACCCGGCATACATACAATAGAGATATTCAAAATATAAAAATACATACATACATACTTTTATGTAGTATCAGGCACGGCGGAGCAGTGGGTGGGGGTTAGGGTTATACTCAATCAATCAATTTTACATTTGATATGCGGTGTACACCAGTACAGGGTAAAATATGTTTTCTTAAATTGACCTCGATTTTCAGCTAAAATGAAGGTTACTAACAAAAATACTCTTTAAATCATAAATGTCATGTGACACCTTATTTTCTTGCAGGTAGACTATGAGGTGACATACTTTTTATGTCGGTGGGCCCATTGAGTTATTTCTATTTCACCATAAACCCCATATAACCACCATTAGAATGTGTTTCGTGCGTCGTTAAATAAATCAGTTCTTCTTTCCTTCAGTTAGGTCTCGCTTGGTTTCCTTTGAACAGTGAAGTCACCAAAAGTAGACCAACAAGATGTACTCCCAGTTATGATTTAAGTCAAAACCCGACATGCATACAATAGAGATATTCAAAATATATCGCTTGTCAATAGAAGGTGGGTCCATTAAGGCATGCTAGGTAGCAGGTATAGGAGTAGCAGTTCACACAACCATGAGCTATGAAATTATAAAGTGTGTATGAAATAGAACGTGTACGAAATGGGAGGATACCGCTACTATATATAGATAGGTAGGTAAGTAGGTTTACCGTGCTCATATACCACTGGAGTTTCGAACACGCCTATCCCGAGTCAGGTCTTCGATAAGAAAACAACTCTAGATGTTACATCCTGTTGGCTACGATTAAGTTTTTTTCCATAACGAATGTACTTTTAAACACGGATGTAAGGCTATCTCTTGGGAACTATTTTTTGTTTGTTCATGATCTTGAAAATTGATATTGTTTAAAGTACATACACTTAGAGGTTGTATTTAGTGATTAAACTAATAGCAATGGTAAGAATAGCGCCATGGAGGCACAGTGTTAAGAGAATATGCGCATCTGGATGTATTGCTGTTGTAATATATTTCCTATACATTTACGTTTACCGTGGATATTCAGCAACTACACATACAGATTTTGATTATGAACTGGAATCTCAGCGTTTGGGTGTTCATGTATCACCAGTGTCGTCTGATGGATGTGATTTTAGTTCAAAATGGAGAAGAAACCCGACAGTTGCTAATTTGAGTCTCACATCTCAAGTCTGGGTCCGATCTGACACGGCGGCGGACATTTTTGTTTATTCTGCGTATTACGACGTCGACGACGACAACGTGCCAGTCATCAGAGTGATCGGCATCGGGCCACGGACGGGAACACACCACGTGATATGTCTTGTACAGTGGTCTGCTGATTCCACGTGTTTGGAAGATCGACCCGCCACTGTAGAAATTATGCCAGAACACAACTCCAAAAGGTACGAGTGTTTCTGCATGTATTAAAGCTATAGAATTTGTGCGAGAAAGACCCACGTCTCTCTCTCTCGCTCTCGCTCTCGCTCTCGCTCTCTCTCTCTCACTCTCACTCTCACTCTCTCTCTCTCTCGCTCTCGCTCTCGCTCTCGCTCTCTCTCTCTCGCTCTCGCTCTCTCTCTCTCTCTCTCTCTCTCTCTCTCTCTCTCTCTCTCTCTCTCTCTCTCTCTCTCTCTCTCTCTCTCTCTCTCTCTCTCTCTCTCTCTCTCTCTCTCTCTCTCTCTCTCTCTCTCTCTCTCTCTCTCTCTCTCTCTCTCTCTCTCTCTCTCTCTCTCTCTCTCTGCTTTTTTTTTTACAATAAAGGAACCAATTCATGATTCAGTATGTTATGCTATCCTACAATGAAATACTGTGGCCCAACACATCACTAATTGGTCGTGTTGGTGCATATGGGTCACACGTAACTGTCTGGAATATTTCAGGTCTTTCCTTTTAATAAAAGTTGCACACTGAGTCAATTACTGGGTCAAATTAGGGTACTTTTTGTCGTTATAGATTTCCATTTTAATTTTCACTGAAACATGTTGTGACAGTGGTTTGCAGACAATTCTCTTTAAAATGTGAGTTATTTTATAAAAATTGGTCTTCGGGTTCAAAATTATTACAATGTATGTAAATATACCAGTTCGTTATGCTTTGTCTATACCTCATGCTATATGGACATTAAGTCTTTAAAACTGAAGTAAAATTAAATCATAATGCACTGAATTTTCTCATACATAATTAGTATTTATGATTTAGAAATAAAACGTAAAATATGTTCTAATGTTACACAAATTTAACCAAATTAAGGCAACTTATAGGTTTGTCATAAAAAAAATAATACGTAGTGTCCGTAACCATCTAATATTTTTTGACCTGATCAAAAGAATTCTACATCCAATTGATGTTTACAAGTCAGATGTATGGAGAAACTGCAAAGTGACAGAAATGTGAAGTAGCTGAAGGATTTGACAATAATATACACTGAATGTGGATCTGTAGTGCCTGTAACTGTAGTGTCGGTAACCTTTCAAAAAGCATCGTTAAAAAATACCAAAATATGTACTAAAATGTTCTTGTAGTTTATTTTGTAAGGCTACAACATGTTAAAATAAAAACAAACATAAATAATATAGCTGAATTGGTAACTGTTATTTCATCCAGCATTCACTCCTAAAAATAAAAAAATTATGACTAGCAAGACATTCCTCATGCTGAAAACATTTTTGAATTGTGTTGCGTGTTTAGCTAATTTTTAACTTGCATAACCAATTATGTTCATA
The DNA here is from genome assembly GCF_016097555.1 of Gigantopelta aegis. Classification (NCBI taxonomy): domain Eukaryota; kingdom Metazoa; phylum Mollusca; class Gastropoda; order Neomphalida; family Peltospiridae; genus Gigantopelta; species Gigantopelta aegis. Next base: position 19,868,013 of record NC_054701.1, on the reverse strand, counting down.
ATGAAACATAATATTGAAGATAGAATCCTACCATTAACATACTACTAGGGGTGCCTTACATTCAGTAAGGATTCTCTGTAGTGTCCGTAATCAAACATGTAATATACAAACTGTGGTAAAATGTAACTTGCCCACAACTAAATGATTAAATTTCAACAGCAATACCAGTAAGATATAGATTGCATATGAATATGATATATTTTTGCAAATTACCATTTTATTGCTTCTTTTTTTTTTTTAGAGTTTAAGGTGAAATTTAAGAGGACAAACCCCCCCCCCCCCCCCCCCCCCCCCCCCCCCCCCCCCCCCCCCCCCCCCCAAATATTACTGACTGTACTATTTCAGGTTCTTTGCCTGTCTAAGATGAGTGTAAATCAGTGTAATGTACCTTAAAATAACCCTATTACAAACAGTTGGAAATGGAACTATAATGTTTAGATATCTCAGCACAGCTGGGAGTTTTATTTTATCTCTTACATTCATATGTATCAGTCATGTGATGCATAAAAGCATACATGGTTCTTTAATAGCCATTTAAATCTTAGATAAAATAAATATTATGTTTACAATTGTTCATGAATTAGACATCAGACAGACAAATTGCTTATTTCGATGCCTGCAATGTAAATCAGTTAATGTTGTTGCGTGCGTAGTTAGTTTTTCTCGTTTTTTTCACCTGGGTTTTGTTGATCGATCATAATGTTATTTTGTTGTACCGGTACAAACTTAGTTTTAAGTAAGGTATTTTATCATTTACACCTCCTAATTAATAAAATAATAGATGTTGCTTAATATATTTTAAAGTTAGATTAATCGCCTACCAGATTTTCTTTCTATCATGGTCTTTGTTACACTAGTTGTGGAGCACTGGCTGGAACGAGAAATAACAAAACAATAAACGTTTTTCTTTTTAATTAAAAAAAAAGCATTAATAATAGTTTCGTTAAATATATCAGAGTTTTAAAGTATTACAGAGATCAACAGCTCAGTATTATGCTAGTTTAGACCCAAACTGAAACTGATAAAAAAAAAATTAATAATAAAAAAAAAAAAATCCCCTATAGAGGTCAAACAACATTTTGACACGGGCCGATTTTTGTGGGTTGGTCAGGTCAGGAGAAACACTTGATTTTTTAGTTTCGCCCTGTCTTTGTCTCTCTTTCTATCGGTCTGTCTCGGTCGGTTTGTATGTTGATCTATCCCCATCCCTTTTCCTGTATCTTTCTCTCTTCCTCTTCCTCTCTCTCTTCTTCTCTCCCTCTCTCTCTCTCTCTCTCTCCCCCCATCTCTCGGCAACCTGACCTACACAGACGACCCAAATAGGCGAAGTGCATTCCGCCTGCTCAACACGCTATGACCAGCTTTTTGGCAATGTCATCACTGACTGTAGAGTGTATGCCACTAGGGCTTCCACAAGTCCAAAATATTGGACGCGAGTACTCGAGGGTCAAACTCGACCCGGACCCGAGTACCAGACACCTACACTGGATTGATAATGAGACTAAGGAATAAAGTAAAATAGCATTATCTATCTTAATTCCAGTGCTGAACATGGTTGCCAAATCATGCCATTGTATTACATTCCACACATTAGACTTTTGTTTTCCCTCCATGTCTCATACACCTATTATGTAACCAGCGGCAAACATATGGCACAATGACGTTAAAAAGAATTAAATGAGAGTGCTCTTCCTTGCACGGGTACTCGAGTCCTGTGAACGGACTCGAGTCTTGCCAGACTCGGCTCGTGCTCGAGTACTCGTGGAGACACTATATACCACCAAATCAAATCACATAGACGACAATAGTAACATTTGTGGCTAAAACCTCTACATGCAGAGTATCAATCAACACATACACCACGGATATAAATACACTTTCCCGTGGAGGTTAAGCTGCTCATTTCAGAGATAACGCTATGTTTAGTAGGACCCTGCACATGTTTGAAGCACAACTGTAGTTGGTACATTGACACTAGTTTAAATTAAATTACAGGAATTTACTGGCCAAATAAAACAACATTTTTGTTATCACAACAAACACTCTCATATTTATCACCAATCGCAGGACGTGTGATATTAACTGATCTATCAAAAGTTAGGTGCACCTCCAACTTTGACCCAGCCGGATGTTATTTGGTTTAGTACTACCTGTAAGCAGAGAAATCTTTTCAGTTACTTTCACTGTAGAGCAATGTTTTTTATACTGGGACCTTAACACATGCTGTTATAATTTCAGATATTCTGCGTTATTTCTCATCTGCGATGTGAGTGTGCTAAGCGACAGAAAGCCGTACGCTGTCTCAATAACTAAAGAGAATAGTACCAGTCTGAAAAATAGACTTTTAGTGAAGTATCCTGAACCACTCCGCTTCAACATCACCGTTTGTTTTTCTTGCATTCATTCAAAATATAATGATGAAAGAGAAACTATTCAAACAATAGAAATGGACCAAATTTTAGGCGCTGAACATTTTGTTGCCTATGATTTTTCAATAGGAGGTAAAGTCGAAAACGTGTTCATGTACTATTCCAATCAAGGAATTGTGGATATAAACGTCTGGAACTTGCCACGGGTACAGATTCACTATTTTGGCCAGTTGGCAGCGATTAACGACTGTGTGTATTCGAACAGAGGAAGATCGAAGTATATAATTGTGAAGGATCTCGATGAAATTCTAGTTCCATACAAGGACAAAACTCTACCAACTCTCATCAACAGGATGATGACAGAGAATCCTGAGGTTGCTGCCATCTTATTTAAAAACTCATATTTCAATAAACGATGGCCGGATGACACGAAGGGATTCCAGGATGGTCGCAGGGCAAAGCGATTTGAGCTTTACATGTTGTTGAAGGTATGGCGAGAAAATTTCATATGGCCTAGAAACAGAATGAAATCTATAATCCTACCTAGCAGAATACACACTTGTGGAATTCACGCTCCTCAGAAGGTTCGAAACGGATTTAAGAGGATTAAAGTAAAACCTACAGAAGGTTTGCTTCAGCATTACAAAAAATTGCCGACAGAACAGACAAGAAAAGGTAGAATAAAAGAAGACTTTCTTAGATTATACAGTAAGCAACTTATATACAAATTTAAAAGAACTTTCAGCATTATACACAGCAATGATGTCGTATCGGACACGTAGAAGTAGCGTTACAAATACCTAGACATTTTTTGCTTGAAGTCGTTGTCATCATAAGGGGCGGGGCGTAGCCCAGTGGTAAAGTGCTCGCTTGATGCGTGGTCGATTTGGGATCTATTCCCGTCGGTGAGCCCATTGGGCTATTTCTTGTTCCAGCCAGTGCACCACGACTGGTATATCAAAGGTCGTAGTATGTACTATCCTGTCTATGGGATAATTAATAAATCAATGTGCTCTAGTGGTGTCGTTAACAAAACAAACTTTAACTCTTCTTTCTTTGTCATCATAAGAATATAATTTGTTCCATTTATTGGCGATTTGTATACTTTTGGACAGTTATATATTAGACAAAAGGCGTCATTTTGATTTTTGAAAATTTAAAAATTTAAAAAGGAAGTTTATATATTTATGGTGGATGTTTTTCAGTGGTTTCGTTTTTTAAATTATTATTATTCTTTTTTTTGTTTGCGGTTTTTTGTTGTTTGTTTGTTGTTTTCGTTTAGTTTGTTATTCATAGAACATAATATTTTCATCGTTTAGTGAACAGATAAACATTTTTCTTACACATGCGTTGGTACGAACATCAAACCAAATTTATTTATTTTATTTATTATTATTATTATTATTATTATTTATTTATTTATTTATTTATCTATCTATCTATTTTTGTGGGGGTTTTGTGCTGGGATTTTCTCCGTTAAGTTTGTTATTTATTTAACATATTTTCATGAAACCTAGTAGATACCCATCCTCTAAATAACACACAAATTCATCCATCCATCCATCCATCCATCCATCCATATATTCATTCATCCATCCATCCATATATTCATTCATCCATCCATCCATATATTCATTCATCCATCCATCTATATATTCATTCATTCATCCATCCATATATTCATTCATCCATCCATTTATTCATCCAATCTATCCATCGTTTAGTGAACAGAGATAAACAGTTTCCTTACACATCCGTTGGTAAACGATTTATTTATTTTATTTATATTTATTATTATTATTATTTTAAAATCTTTATTATCCCAGATCACTGGTAATGTCAAAGTTGGAGTGCTTTGTACCATCTTTTTACACTGTACAACAATGAAATTATAACATGATTGTGTGTACATATATAACTAATTATATGATAAAGGCATACGTACACACACACACACACACACACACACACACACACACACACACGCACGCAAATTTCACGTGTGTGTTTGTGTGTATGTGTGTATGTGTCTGTGTGTTTGTGTGTGTGTGTGTCTGTGTGTGTGTCTGTGTGTGTTTATCTCTCTGTGTGAGTGTGAGTGTGTGTGTCTGTGTGTGTGTGTGTGTGTGTCTGTGTGTGTGTGTGTGTGTGTCTGTGTGTGTGTGTGTGTCTCTCTCTCTCTCTCTCTCTCTCTCTCTCTGTGTGTGTGTGTATGTGTGTGTGTGTGTGTGTGTGTGTGTGTCTCTCTATGTGTATGTGTGTGTGTGTGTGTGTGTGTGTCTCTCTGTGTGTGTCTCTCTGTGTGTGTGTCTATGTGTGTGTGTGTGTGTGTGTGTGTGCCTGTGTGTGTGTGTGTGTGTGTAAAACAGATCATGGGATGTTATGAAACTAATTTATGAATTACCGTATGAATATACCTCTAAAAAGCGCCCGGGCGTTTATTCATTTCTAAATGGTCGCAGACCCGGCGCTTATTGGAAACCCGGCCTTTATTTTTTCAAACAGTATTTGCACCTTAAATTTCGTTTGATGTTCGTACCAATGGATGTGTAAGAAAAATGTTTATCTGTTATATTAATGTTGTTTGCATGTACCATGTGTTCATGTATTCTTGTCATATAATAATGGATGTGTACATAGTACCTAGGGTCAAAATGAAAAACAAAAATGAACCAGGCGTGCTGTATTTTGCATCGATTTATATCAATTCAAGGATGGCCAATTCAATAAAATAATTTTCAAAATCAAAGATGGCCGCCATTATGCTCAACATTCTGAATGGCCTCCAAAATGGTGACATTTTCTAATGGTTTCACCAAATCCATTTCAAATTTCGTTAATATCATTATCGTATATATTTATTGCCACAGTATTGTTGCAGTTAAATAAAAACACATAAAAATGGCTACAAATGGGTAGTTCAAAAATAAAATGACCACCTGTAGTTCTTCCCAACCTCCATGATTTTGTTTTTGTCAGTAATTTCAGTTTGATTTGGCGTAAGAAGAAAGTAAACGTTTTAAAAGCATTATAAGAATATGGATCATATATAGTAAAATGTTACCTAAATCTCAACGACAAAATTGATATCATGATTCAAAGATTATCTCAGTCGAAAGGGCATTTTGGCAGTTGTGAATCACTCTCAGATGGGTGATGTATACAGAGTACCTATAATAATGTGATAATATAGAACAGTGTTGTAAACATAAATGTCATCTGCTTTCATCACTGGACTGAGCATTGTCTTCCGATTTCGAGCTATCTTTATCTGTATCAAACTGGAATCATTATATTAGCTCATCTAGTATGTCATGTGTAGTAGGTCAATAGTGTTGGCCAACTTGGTATTCTAGGCAGGTGCTTCATAAATGTGAATTGCATCTTTCTTCCATTTGTCAGGGAATAGCATGATATACTGACTTTCCTCAGGTGTTTCGTTTTTCCCTTTTGGGCCAGTTGTCAGTAAGAATGTTGCGTCATGACATTTCTGCATCATGAACATCTGAAACGTGGAAAGCCCAAATAATGGATGTGTATAATCGCCCCCAGTTGCCACACAAAACGCTGGTAGGCATTCACAAGGTGTTCCGCCAATGCCTTGACATTGTGGTAGATTATCCCAGTTTTCAATGTTGATGGTCCTTGCATTTGATAGCAATACGAAGCATGGGTACCAGTATGTACACATCAGTGTAATCAGCTACGAGACATGTGCCTGCGTGCCTCGACGAAACATAGACAATATGCAGTGCAAGCCTTGGGTCTGCCTATGTGTGGAATTAATGGTAAGAGACGTCTGTATCTGGACTGATGTATTTGCAAATATATATCTATACTAGCATAGGCGTACGGACTCACATTTTTGTAGGGTTAGGCTGGGTTTTCCCCCGAATTAAACAAAAATGCACGAATTTGGATAACAACATTTATTCATATTAGTAATACTATCAAACAGATATATATATATATATATATATATATATATATATATATATATAGGATTGCAAACGAATCACTACACATTTTTATATGTATTACAACTAATTTTGAAGGTAGAATAATGGAAATACATGGTAAAATGGTATCAGGTTAGCACATTTTCCCGAGTATCTCCTGTCATTTTCCCCCGAAGTTGAGTCCCCCCCACCTCCCCCAGTGCCCCCGTCTCATACGCTTATATTTACTGGGTATCATTGTGATATAGATGTACTGTCGATATGTAAAAGACCAGACAACAAATAGTCATGAAGGAGTTCTGTCTTGTTTTCGGTTGTTTGTTAGTATCATTTGTAAAACAAAAGTAATCCCATTTCCACGGCAGGAGTAAGATTTGACAGAGATCAAAGATTCTCTGTTCTCTACTTTTGTCTGGTCATTCTTTGGACAAGTTCAACTGTACCCGTTCTGAGCAATAACCATCACAAACGAGACGAAGAGTAGTATTTGGCAGTAACTTAAGGTACTTCACAATCATGTGCACCTAGGATTTGTAAGTTGGAGGGCCAAGATCAGTGATGGGAATTATGCATACTAGTCGCATAGCATCTTCAATACTGTATTGTCTTTCCATGGATGGACCCGATGTTGGTAGTTGTGAGGAAAGAAGCTGGATATTGTTTAACAAAGACTGTGTTGATGTCCTGCTGACACCTCGCGTATTTGTGGCACCTGTTTCTGAAGTAGTTACAGATGGTTGTTAGGTCTCATGATCACTGTGTTTGTGGTTCTGATTCTGAAGTAGTTACAGATGGTTGTTAGGGTTCATGATCACTGTATGTGTGGCATCTGTTGCTCCAGCACTAGGGGAGTAGTATTTGTGGCATCTGATTCTGAAGTAGTTACAGATGGTTGTTAGGGCTCATGATCATTGTATTTGTGGCATCTGTTTCTGAAGTAGTTACAGATGGTTGTTAGGGCTCATGATCACTGTATTTGTGGCATCTGTTTCTGAAGTAGTTACAGATGGTTGTTAGGGCTCATGATCACTGTATTTGTGGCATCTGTTTCTGAAGTAGTTACAGATGGTTGTTAGGGCTCATGATCACTGTATTTGTGGCATCTGATTCTGAAGTAGTTACAGATGGTTGTTAGGGTTCATGATCACTGTATTTGTGGCATCTGTTTCTGAAGTAGTTACAGATGGTTGTTAGGGCTCATGATCACTGTATTTCTGGCATCTGTTTCTGAAGTAGTTACAGATGGTTGTTAGGGTTCATGATCACTGTGTTTCTGGCATCTGATTCTGAAGTAGTTACAGATGGTTGTTAGGGCTCATGATCACTGTATTTGTGGCATCTGTTTCTGAAGTAGTTACAGATAGTTGTTAGGGCTCAGAAATGATATTCTTCGTGATTCGCATTTTTCTGCATTCGCTTTACACCAAGTTCAGTAACCCGTTACCTTTGTGCCTTTCTCGAAAAACTGAGTGAAGCCAAAGAATACTTTATATACACCCATCGCTCAATAGCACCTGTCGTCTTGGAGAATCTGTTCATGGGTACTTCCATGATCTGATCCAGTGGTATTTCAGTGTGTTTTTCATCACGCAGGGATCCATTAAAACCTTTCGTTCAAGAGACGCTAATAAACAGCAGAGATTCTGAGATTTTTAATATTTCTCATCTCTTCGTAGATATAAAGCATGTTTTTGTCAACGCTTTGGCGATTAAATCCAAAACAGCATAATAGGAATTGAAAAACTGGTTTTTGTATGTTGGAAGTGGATAATATTTAGGAACTCCACATAGATCCATTTGGCCATTCCTCCAGGGTGAGGCGGTGTCAGTGTTAGTGCTTTATTGTAAAATCGGGTGCATTTTGTATGACAAAAGGACAACTCGGTGCAATCTAGGATTCTTTTATTGGATCCCCTAACCAACAGGATGTGAGGATCCTGGAGGTCATCACATCATCAACATCATCAAAAGGATTTCAAAACAAAGACCCGACTGTGGGTCAGGTCTTTAAGTAGATGCTGGTTGTGCTCTACATTACGGGATGATAACTTGGCTATGTGCTGTCAGTATTTGTGCTGAATGAAACTTGAAAACCTGGAGCTAAACCAAAAAACGTCTTTTCTGGTCTAAAACTGAATTGCCTCTGACCAGGTAAATTGAAAACCCCAGAAACAATGACACTGGGCTTGTCATTGAATTGGTTACCTGGCCAGGCCACAGAAAGTCAGTGAGTACTACCCAAGCTGACTCAGCCAAATACAGAGTGAAACAAAAGAATAGCCAACCAAGACAACTTAAACAGAAACATAATAAAGAATAAAATACATGAATAGTGTTTTAAAATAATGCACGTTTGTCATATAATGTCTGTTAAAACACCCTGTTACAATTGTTAACTAGTTTATTAAGTGTATCTGATGCCAGACTTGAAACGGCAATTTCTATAATAACATTTTACATCCCACATTGCTGAACTATCCTAGTCTGTTGACAAGGTGACAACAGGTTTGTATATTATCAGGATGAGGGTTTTCGCATATGGAGTCTATGCAATCTATCTAAAGTTGATTTTAGGAGTGCTTTGAACAACTGCGTATGGTAGCTTATACCCTGTTTTAGATTCCCCCCATTCAGTTCCCATATCAAATTTGCAAGAAAAAAGGTAAAAGTAACACAATTTTTTTTATATATATAATTTATTAATCGAATAGTCGATCAGTGCCCCCCCCCACCCCCCAAAAAAAACAAACAAAAAAAAAAAACATTCCACAAAAATAATTCGTTGTTACAATTTATAAAACAACAACTAGTTCGATAAATTTCCTCATACATTATGTTTATCATCAATTAGTTCCAATATAATTCTCAACATAAAGGCATAATTTTAATAACTTTTGTCTATGTATTGTGTTTCTTTGTGAACTTGTTTTACAAAGTCTGTATATTAGATGCCTTATCTGATAATATTTCTCTATTTGTGATGGCCATTTTTATTTGACTGTCAACGTGCTATAAAGATGTGGCAATAAATACTGTATACAAGAAAAACACTTTAAAGAATTTGAAATATATTTGGTGAACATTAGAACATTTCACCATTTTGGTGGTTATTTTGAATGTTTGAGCATAATGGCGGCCATCTTGGATTTAGAAAATTATTTTATTTAATTGGCCATCCTTGAATTGATATAAATCGATGCAAAAAGTATCCAAATCGACCAACATTTACATATATAAGTAAGTTTTGATGTTGACCCCCAACAAAATATTGTAATCACAAGTAATCACTTTTCAAAAAGAGACCAAATCAGAGACTACGTGAACTTCGCAGAATGGGCATCACATTTAACAGAGAATAACACATTTTCAGTAGCTTGTTGGTAAGGTTGTCCACCTAGGTTGTGATCCTAGATATATGTAAATATGATTTTAGGTGGCAAACCTTTTACAGCACGCCGGGTCCATTTAAAAAAAAAAAAAAAGGGTTTTGCCTCTTGGGTGTAGGCTGAAGTAAAACAAAAAATGTCACACACTTGTGTAATAAAAACGTTTTTTTTCTTCATGTTTATAGTTATTTCATCTATAGCAATATTTGTTACCAGTATTTATTGGCATTATTATTAGTCACCGGTTTAACCGGAGGGGGCTATAGGTGTCATCGCCGTCATTCTGCCTGCCTGTCTGTGTGTCTGTCACACTTATAATTTTCAGAATGTTTTTTTTTTTTTTTTTTTTTGCTTGTTTTTTTTTTTGCTTGTTTTTTTTTTTTTTTTTTTTTTTTTTTACAATGCCTTGATCTGGAATTTTGTGTATATCAATTTTCTCTAGTGATATCATTAAAGAAACATTCCTTTCTTTTATAATTGAAGTTAGCTGGCGTTATTGACTCTGACCCCCCCAAAGAATACCACCCGACAGTCTCCTAGTACGACGCTAAAATGAAAAGCCACAATACCCCCCAAACCCCACTTCGCCCCCCCCCCAAAAAAAGGGGGGGGGGGGATTTAAAATAAACTGTCACCCATATGTCACCAACGGCTGCAGCAAACGTTGCTGTTAAACAGTTTACTTGAACAGTGTCCTTTTTTTTTTGTACACACAAAGGGAGGTAACTTCCGACGTCTAGGTAACAGCAATATGAATTTTGGATTATTTCTCATACATATTATTGTTAAATAACGACGATTTTTGTGGAACACAACCGGTATCACGAAATGGAATCGTCCCCTCAAAATGTTCTCCCCCACCCGGCGAATCTATTTCGAAATAAACACCCCCCCCCCCCCCGTTGAAATAGAATCGCCCCGACCCACGAAATAAAACCTCCCCTAACCCCAACCCTAACCCCTCTCCGGGGACGATTTTATTTCGAAATAGAATCGCCGGTCGGTGATTTTCTAAGGGGCGGATATATTTCCTAACATCTGTCACCGGCGTAGCGTAATGCCAGCGTATTACGGCGGGCGACGGCATCAAAAGTATAAACCCAGTTTAACACATCGGTTGCGGTGATTTACTTCTGTGATTTATTTCGGAATTTTTAAAACTGAAATTACTTTTAATATTAAAGACTGGCTAATGGGTATGAAGTTCAAGAAATATGCTACACGAACATGCGTATTAGGATTTTTAATTATTGTTCTCGTCTATTTTCCCGATATAAAGATTACTTTATTTGAAAATGGTAGATGTTCGGTGATTATAGGTTCCATTAGACCAAATCAATTCCTAATGCCGATAATGTTAACGTTTACTAATAAAACTGATATAAGCAGCGTTTCAACACACCCAGGAAGTACAGCAATAGAAAGTGTGGCACCTCACATCTAATCTAGCTGCAAGAAAATGGGGGGTCACGTATCATTTAAGAGATTTAATTTATGTTTTTAATAGCAACCGTCATTTTTGCTGAAAATTGCAGTTCCATTTTTGGGGGTACCCCGCATTAGTTTCAACCTCTGGTATATACTGCATAACAACTGTATAACAAATAAAAGTGTATTTATTTATTGTCAATGGATAATAGTATTTGCACAAATAGTCAATGTCACATATTACTACCAATCACACCCACAGCTGCCTTTACTCCGTAAATATTTGATGGTGCACGTCGAACTTTGACACGGTACTCTCTTCTTTGGTACTATGCAACCTATACGCAAGTTCATGACAAATCCAAAACTCTGTACTTTGGAGTCTGGAAACGCGTCTCAGTATCCGAGCGCCAGCCCGTCACCGGTGTCTGTTGATGAATGCGCAAAATGGAGAAGAAACCCGACAGGTGCTAATTTGAGTCTCACATCTCAAGTCTGGGTCCGGTCTGACACGGCGGCGGACATTTTTATTTATTCTGCGTATTACGACGTCGACGACGACAACGTGCCAGTCATCAGAGTGATCGGCATCGGGCCACGGACGGAAAGAAGTGTTTTATTTAACGACGCACTCAACACATTTTATTTACGGTTATATGGCGTCAGACATATAGTTCAGGACCACACAAATTTTGAGAGGAAACCGCTGTCGCCACTACATGGGCTACTCTTCCGATTGGCAGCAAGGGATCTTTTATTTGCGCTTCCCACAGGCAGGATAGCACAAAGCCTTTGTTGAACCAGTTATGGATCACTGGTCGGTGCAAGTGGTTTACACCTACCCATTGAGCCTTGCGGAGCACTCACTCAGGGTATGGAGTCGGTATCTGGATTAAAAATCCCATGCCTCGACTGGGATCCGAACCCAGTACCTACCAGCCTGTAGACCGATGGCCTGCCACGACGCCACCGAGGCCGGTCTGGCCACGGACGGGAACACACCACGTGATATGTCTTGTACACTGGTCTGCTGATTCCACGTGTCTGGAAGATCGGCCCGCCACTGTAGAAATTATGCCAGAACACCACTGGAAAAGGTAACACAGTTTCTTTGATGTACATTTATATTAAAATCAGTTGGCCAGCATTACAATAGAAAGTAACTATGAACTAATTTACGTAAGCTTTCACATGTAATACGTCTGGATTATGAAATTAAACCATTTTTTATGTGCGAAATTAATGTAGACAAATGTCCATGATGAACTATTATTTAAGGCAGATACTCAATTCAATTCTGTATTGACCGTAAGCACAGCGGCTTATTGCTATAAGCAAACAATAGTAATAAACATACACTATCGCATGTACATACAATTAGAATAATAAATAGTATATATATGTTATAATAATATGATATATTACGATATGCATGTTCATCCATATCAAGGAAAATGTAAATTATAGTTATATAGGTAAGGTATTATAATTATACAAATTGATATTATATATCTTGATAATTACAGTATTTTTAAATTAAAGAAGTTCGAATTTTAAATGCTTTAAATAGATATTTTCCCAAGTTACACAACATATTTTTTTTACTGTTCAGCAACTATATAAATTTTAGCATAAATGGTCTATTCCAGTAGTATTTCTTTGTATAATTTTCTCTTAAATCTCTGTAGAATATACAGATTAAAACAAAATGATACTCATTTTCGACATCTCCGCTATTACAATTATCTTCTTATATCTACCAGTTTCCATTGTTAAAATATGTGAAGACATCCTCAATTTCGTAATACATGCTTTATAAATATCAGGTATAGATTTGACCACGTATTATTGAATATGTAAGTCTTCAACCAAGTATCTATACAATATGCAAGGTTTCACAGATGCATTTAGCTGATGGTAAAAATTCTGCAATGCTTGGTCAAATATCATTTGCTTAATTAGTGATAAATAATACATTGTACTTTCAACCAGATGGTCCTGATTGTCCCATATATAACCAAGCCCCAACTCTTGAAATGTTTTCTTAATGAAAAATACCCAATTATTTTTATAGATGCAGCTAGATTTCATCTCACTATACATTGTATTCAAAATACAATTATCTGTTTTGATAAGTTTGAACCAATATTTGATCATATGATAGGTACGTTCATGTATCAATGGATATCTACCTAATTCATAATAAATCATAATATTGGTTGTACATCCTTTAACGTTTAGAACATTTTAACAAAATTCAAGGTGAATTTTTAAAATTAAATTGCTATTTGAAAACCCCAAATTTCACAACCATAGAACTGTACGCTAGCGACATACGTATCAAATAACGCCAACAATGAACTTTGATTTAAAAACAAGAGCTTGGAACTTTTGTTCATTGTAAAACATGCTATTCTTCCCTGTTCAGATTACATTTTATTACATGTGGGAATTTGCAGGCAAAATATAGGACGATACCAAGATAGTTAAATGGTTAACTACTTCGACCGAGTCACCATCATAAGACCATTTTTCAGCATCTAGTAATTTACCACTTTTTCTGAAAATCATAATTTTAGTTTATGTTTTATTTACAGTTAAACCCCATTTGTTATTATAAAGGAACAATGTGTCAAGCATAAATTGTAATCCATCTATACATACTAGAAAAATAACCATATCATCTGCAAACAGCTGTAATCCATCTATACATACTAGAAAAATAAGCATATCATCTGCAAACAGCTGTAATCCATCTATACTTACTAGAAAAAATAACCATATCATCTGCAAACAGCTGTAATCCATCTATACGTACTAGAACAATAACCATATCATCTGCAAACAGCTGTAATCCATCTATACGTACTAGAAAAAATAACCATATCATCTGCAAACAGCTGTAATCCATCTATACATACTAGAACAATAACCATATCATCTGCAAACAGCTGTAATCCATCTATACATACTAGAACAATAACCATATCATCTGCAAACAGCTGTAATCCATCTATACATACTAGAACAATAACCATATCATCTGCAAACAGCTGTAATCCATCTATACATACTAGAACAATAACCATATCATCTGCAAACAGCTGTAATCCATCTATACATACTTGAACAATAACCATATCATCTGCAAACAGCTATAATCCATCTATACATACTAGAAAAAATAACCATATCATCTGCAAACAGCTGTAATCCATCTATACGTACTAGAACAATAACCATATCATCTGCAAACAGCTGTAATCCATCTATACGTACTAGAAAAAATAACCATATCATCTGCAAACAGCTGTAATCCATCTATACATACTAGAACAATAACCATATCATCTGCAAACAGCTGTAATCCATCTATACATACTAGAACAATAACCATATCATCTGCAAACAGCTGTAATCCATCTATACATACTAGAACAATAACCTATCATCTGCAAACAGCTGTAATCCATCTATACATACTAGAACAATAACCATATCATCTGCAAACAGCTGTAATCCATCTATACATACTTGAACAATAACCATATCATCTGCAAACAGCTGTAATCCATCTATACATACTTGAACAATAACCATATCATCTGCAAACAGCTGTAATCCATCTATACATACTAGAAAAAATAACCATATCATCTGCAAACAGCTGTAATCCATCTATACATACTTGAACAATAACCATATCATCTGCAAACAGCTGTAATCCATCTATACATACTAGAAAAAATAACCATATCATCTGCAAACAGCTGTAATCCATCTATACATACTTGAACAATAACCATATCATCTGCAAACAGCTGTAATCCATCTATACATACTAGAACAATAACCATATCATCTGCAAACAGCTGTAATCCATCTATACATACTAGAACAATAACCATATCATCTGCAAACAGCTGTAATCCATCTATACGTACTAGAACAATAACCATATCATCTGCAAACAGCTGTAATCCATCTATACATACTAGAACAATAACCATATCATCTGCAAACAGCTGTAGTCCATCTATACATACTAGAACAATAACCATATCATCTGCAAACAGCTGTAATCCATCTATACATACTAGAACAATAACCATATCATCTGCAAACAGCTGTAGTCCATCTATACTTACTAGAACAATAACCATATCATCTGCAAACAGCTGTAATCCATCTATACATACTAGAAAAAATAACCATATCATCTGCAAACAGCTGTAATCCATCTATACATACTAGAACAATAACCATATCATCTGCAAACAGCTGTAGTCCATCTATACATACTAGAACAATAACCATATCATCTGCAAACAGCTGTAGTCCATCTATACTTACTAGAACAATAACCATATCATCTGCAAACAGCTGTAATCCATCTATACATACTAGAAAAAATAACCATATCATCTGCAAACAGCTGTAATCCATCTATACATACTAGAACAATAACCATATCATCTGCAAACAGCTGTAATCCATCTATACATACTAGAACAATAACCATATCATCTGCAAACAGCTGTAATCCATCTATACATACTAGAACAAATAACCATATCATCTGCAAACAGCTGTAATCCATCTATACATACTAGAAAAAATAACCATATCATCTGCAAACAGCAACAAAAAACCCCACTGAGATCTCTAAACATAGTATCAGGGCAGCCCTTAACAATAAATTAATTTTCTAGGTAATTTAGAAAGAGAGAAAAAAGTATCAGTGATAAAACTTCACCTTGCATTAGGCCAATGTTACTTTTAAAGAAATCAGATTTAAAGCCATTTACATTTATGCAAAATCTAACACAGTTATACATAGATTGTAATACTTTTAACATTTTGTCATTAATTAAATACTTAAATAGTTTAGTCCACAGATTATATCGAGTCAAACGCTTTCTTGTAATCAACAAAACAGCAATACAATTTACCTTATGTTCCAGAGATTTCATTATTATAGAATATAGTGAAAATATAGCATCAACAGTGGTAACACCTTTTAGAAAATCAAATTGTGCATCTTTTATAATGTTGCATTCTTCTGACCACTGATATAACCACTTCTTTAGCACATCGGTAAAACGTATCAGGTTATCACATTTTGGCCGAAAATTTCTATTGTTTTTGCCCCAAAAACCAGGGTACTGTAGGTAGGAAGGGAAAACTTTATTTTTTAAATCCTTTTTTTTTTCTTCTCATTTTCGAGCTAATATTTGTTAAATAGTATTCCAGATTATTATTTTAAAAACTGTTTCTTTGTGTTCAATACACACTCTTAATCAGAATGATTAATAATTTTATAGACTTAAAAAAAAGTCCAAATCTCGTTCGACCACAATCTGTAATTTAAATACCACCGAAGAGTAATACTATTACTATACTATAATGTTATTAACTATGATGACATTAAAAGAACATTATAACTTGTTCATTAAAAAAAAAAAAAAAAAGGAAAAAAAGAGTTTAATATCAAATCTGACAAAGGCAGGGCTTGAAATAAGAAAGTAAAATATGACTTGTTATTATTTTTTTTAAAATAGCAAACTCAAACTCAAAGTTGCCCTTTCTATAATTTTTGAACCCCACCCTTTTAAAAATCCTGGATCCGCCCCTGATCCATGTACAAATGCGCAGTAATTACTGGCACTCTTCACCCCTATATAGCTGTTTGGCAGTAATGTTAATGCGAATCAATATTGTTATCCATATTCAGGCATTTTCGTTTAATTCGGGCAAAAATCAGCCTGCCCCCTTACAAAAATGGAAGCCCGTATGCCTATAAGAGCACCAAGACCTTGTTTTTTACTTTTTACTTTTTAAAACCTGTAGGCGTATCTTGCCTTTTTTCCTTTGGTAATAACGAAAGCATGTCATAAAACTGCAGTCTGTGATAGACGTTTATTGCTTTGAAACCGGTGGTAACCGATCAACTTCCAATACTTGTTTCCGTGCAGTTCACACATCATAAAGAAAATGCTTATTTGCTAAACCTCAATCCTCTAATAGTAATATTGAATTATTTAAAGTGGAATGCTAGAGGCCTGAGAACCGGAGACCATGGAAACGAGCTAACAATTGCCTTAAGCAATCCAAACTTAGTATAGACGTCGCCTGTCTTTAAGAAACCTGGCTTTCAAACATTAATTAAAACAAGATTTTTTTTTTTTAAGGAATATAATCTGCCTGGGTATTTTGGGTTCTTTGGTAATTGTACTTCCCGAGGAGGTATAGCTATCTACGTCACAAATGAACTTTCCTACTCCCTCATCTCTCTTGATGTTATTCATGTTAACATCGAGGCCATGGGGGTAACAATACACGACCGGGACGAATCAGTCAATATCTATAATTTTATATTAATTCAGGCAGAGTTAAATATAATATAACTTTAGATAATTATCTTTAAAATATTTCTAAATCCAATAACAATAAAATGATTATTGCTGACTATGTTAACTGTAAGAATGTAATTTGGGGATCCGACAGTAATTGCAAACAGGGTGCCATCATAGAGCAATGTATGGAGGAAAACAAGTTAATTTCTTTAAACGATGGCAGTCCTACGTTGTTGTCTGATTCATACCATGCCTGGTCTTGTATCGACATAACCATGGTCTGTGAAGAGATGACCCCTAAATGTGACTTCAATAGTGACCATCTCCCTATTTTAACTGTTATAATTTAGGTAATTCTTGGAGGGAACCTACTAAAACTAAAATGGATTTTTTAAAAGACAGATTGGCCAGACTTCTGCAGACGGTGACTGGAACTGAATTTGGAAAACATCCTTGTTAAAAATATTGACGTATTTAATAAAAAGACTTATTGACAATATTATTAATACAGCCAACACAACTATTCCTATATCCAATTGTAAGCCGAAAACCAATTTTGTTCCATGGTAGAATGAAGAGTTATCCAAATTAACTAAGCATCGTAATAAAATGAAAAACATATTTTGAAAAAAGATACAATTTAATAAATTTAAATAATTTTAAAGAAAGTAAATATAGGGTTACCCAAGTTGTTCTTAACGCCAAAAAAGAACTCTTGAACAGCCTTTTGTTCTTCTATTAATAAAAAGCATTCAAATAAATATGTTTGGTCAAAAATTAAGAGTCCAGGGAAAACCCACTCCTAAATCTACTCCATTGGCTCATAATAAAAGTTATATAACTAACCAACAAAAAGCTAACATTTTTGATAAAGTCGTCCAAAACTACTCTAGAACTAACAATTTTCCTTAAAATTATTATTATTTTTAAAAAATATAACCTAGAGTCCACTGCCAAAATTCCCTTGGACTCTAAATTCTCCACAGCTAGCTATAACCTCCCCTTCACTCTCCAGGAACATGCCAACCAACATCCTCAACCTTTTCTTTGAGCTCTATAATCTTATAAACCTTATATGGAAGCAGAGATACCTGTCCCTCGAATGGAGACATGCAGATGTGTTTAATCTCCCTAAGAGGGGCAAGGACCTTACTAATCCATCTAATTACAGACCCATTTTTTTAACTTCTAGTGTCTGTAAAACCAAGGAAACTATGGTTAACTCCAGGTTGGCTTACTATCTAGAAAGTAATACGCTAATCACCATATATCTGAGTGGTTTTAGAAAAAAACCCACTACACTACCAACCACATGATTAGATTACAGTCAGAAATTTCTTGTTTTAGTCAAAAGGCGGTCGGGCGTGTTTGTTGATCTGGAGAAGGCATATTGTATGGTTTGGAAACACGGCCTTCTTATTAAGGTTTACGACATGGGAATTAGGGGCTGCATATTCAACTTTATAGAACGTTTTATTAACAATAGAATCTTTACGGTAAAAAGAAAGAAAGAAAGAAATGTTTTATTTAACGACACACTCAACACATTTTATTTAGGGTTATATAGCGTCAGACATATGGTTAATGACTACACAGATATTAAGAGAGGAAACCTGCTGTCGCCACTTCATGGGCTACTCTTTTCGATTAGCATCAAGGGATCTTTTATATGCACTGTCCCACAGACAGGGAAGTACATACGGTATGTTGTATGATACCACGGCCTTTGATATACCAGTCGTGGTGCACTGGCTGGAACGAGAAATAGCCCAATGGGCCCACAATCCTTCTCGGATAAACTTGAACTGGAGAACGGAATCCAACAAGGATCAGTAATTGCCCCAACACTTTTCAGTATTTTCATTAATGATTTAGCTAAATCTTTCTTAAATAACTCATCACATGAAACTAAGCTAGGTCTAGGTTTACTTGCCGATTATACGACTGTTTGGCGAACTGGAAAGTATATCAAACAATGAAGAAACGATATTTGAAAAGATACAGATAATTTACAAAAGTGGGCCGAAACTTGGGTGTGGGGGTGGGGGAGGTAACCGTTTTCACGTCAAAAACAGTGGCTATGTTGGTCGTAACTAACGAAGCTAAATTAAAATTTATTTTTGACAATACCCCGAAACGTCAGGTTACCACAGTTACGTTCCTGGGGATGACTTTCTACCAAAGTCTAAAGTTCAATAAACCTATTACGGATGTCGTAAATACTTGCTGTCATTATTTAAATGTAACGAGAGTTCTGTCGGCAACATCGTGGGGCGCCGACAGACAATCTCTTCTTATGATTTTCGAGGCCCTGATCGTCTCCAGGCTTTAACACGGCGCTCAGGTCTTATGATTTTCGAGGCCCTGGTCGTCTCCAGGCTTTAACACGGCGCTCAGGTCTTATGATTTTCGAGGCCCTGATCGTCTCTAGGCTTTAACATGGCGCTCAGATCTTATGATTTTCGAAGTCCTGATCGTCTCCAGGCATTAACATGGCGCTCAGGTCTTTGGTTGCGCATCCGATACTCAGCTCAGGGGAGGGACGTAGCCCAATGATAAAGCGTTCGCTTGATGCGCGGTCGGTCTAGGATCGATCCCTGTCGATGGACCCATTGGGCTATTTATCCTTCCAGCCAGTGCTCTACAACTGGTGTAACAAAAGTCATGGTATGTGCTATCCTGTCTGTGGGATGGTGCATATAAAAGATCCCTTGCTGCTAATCGAAAAGAGTAGCCCATGAAGTGGCGACAGCGGGTTTCCTCACAATATGGTTCTTAACCATATATCTGACGCCATATAACCGTAAATAAAATGTGTTGAGTGTGTCGTTAAATAAAACATTTCCTTCCTTCCGATATTCAGCTCAGACGGTTGAAAGTAGTTTACAACAAGGCACTGCGAATCATAGCTAAGGCCTGCATGTGGAACTTAAGATCCTTGCCCACAATGTTAGGCGTACCAAACAATGTCTTAAACATTGGTTTAAGATGAAACGCATTGTGCCATCCAACCCAATCTGTTTAATGAAGCCATATAATCTCCCCTGCCAAAATCATTATATTAATAAAACTTCGATTAATTTTGTACACAGAATGGCTTCAAATTTAGAACTGCTGGATTAAACCACTAATACTAATCCAGTAATGTTGGAGCCATTCTGCATCATTAATAAACCTGATGTTTCATTGTTACTTAGACAAGAAACTCTTAAAACTGAGTTCTCACCCTTTAAAAATCTCATCTTTAGAACTGCCATTAATGACCTTTATAATAAACACATTCATATATACACGGACAACTGTAGCAGGTTTCCTCTCTAAGACTAAGACTAAGAAATGTTTAACGGGTGATTAATAAATCAATATGCTTTAGATTTGTCATTAAACAAAACAAACAATTTTTT
Source organism: Gigantopelta aegis (assembly GCF_016097555.1). Taxonomy (NCBI): domain Eukaryota; kingdom Metazoa; phylum Mollusca; class Gastropoda; order Neomphalida; family Peltospiridae; genus Gigantopelta; species Gigantopelta aegis. Next base: position 19,847,111 of record NC_054701.1, on the reverse strand, counting down.
TTAACTCTTTGTGTCTTTGATGTAATACTCGTTTATAATTATGGAATGTATGTCTCAATGTTTCAGTTTTACTGTTAAACATGTTCATAGTTTAAAATGTACGTCTCAATGTTTCAGTTTTACTGTTAAACATGTTCATAGTTTAAAATGTACGTCTCAATGTTTCAGTTTTAATGTTAAACATGTTCATAGTTTAAAATGTACGTCTCAATGTTTCAGTTTTAATGTTAAACATGTTCATAGTTTAAAATGTACGTCTCAATGTTTCAGTTTTACTGTTAAACATGTTCATAGTTTAAAATGTACGTCTCAATGTTTCAGTTTTAATGTGGCGCTTGTTTGTCATTTCAAATACTCTGCCATGTTTGTCATGTGCAAACTCAACGTCTCGAAGAGCAGAAAGCCCTTTGCCGTGTCCATAGCTCAAGCAAATACAACGCAGCTAAAACACAAATTGTTGGTGAAGTACCCTGAACCGTTTCGTTTCAATGTCACGGTGTTCTTTAGGTGCATGAAGTCAAAAATATTGTCGAAACTGAAACCATTCAGTCATAGGGACCAAACGTTCTGGGAACATTTTGTTGTCTATAATTATTCTATAGGTGATGAAGTAAAGAATGTTGTCAACTACTATTTCAGTCAAGGAATTCTGGAATTAAACGTCTGGAACCTACCAAAAGTAGAAGTTCATTATTTTGGCCAGTTGGCAGCAGTTAATGACTGTGTGTATTCAAACAGAGGGAAATCGAAGTATGTAATTGTGAAGGATCTCGACGAAGTTCTAGTTCCATACAAAGACAAAATTCTACCAACTCTCATCAACAGGATGATGGCAAAGGAACCTCTGGCCGGTGCCATCATGTTTCGATCCACATTTTTCCACAAAGAATGGTCGGATGACATGGAAGGATTCAAAGATGCCCAAAGAGCAAAGCAGTCCCAACTGTACGCGCTGCTCAAGACTTGGAGAGAAACAAAGATCTGGAATTCAAAGAGAAGATAAAAAATGATAAACCTGCCCAACAGGGTACACATACAAGGAATTCACTATGTTCTGAAGATGCGAAAAGGGTTTGTGGAGACTGAAGTTGACACTAAGGAAGGCTTGGTCCATCACTACAGAGAATGGTCGGCAACTACTGATAAAATGAAAGAAACTTTTCTGAGGGTATTTAGTGATTTACTCATAGACAAATGTAACAGAACGTTCCACTTCATTCATCGCAATAGTGTCATAAAGCATGGATAGAAACAGGAGTTTGGAGCAGCAAAGATAGACACCAGTTCTGTTACACGTTAAAGCGTCGGCTATTGAATATCAAACATTTGGTAATACCGACTCGTAGTCATCAGAGGAAACCAGCTACATTTTTCCATTAGTGGCAAGGGATCTTTTATATGCACTTTCTCACAGATAGGTGAGCACATACCACGGCCTTTGATTGACTGAGCTAAAGCCCGTATTCGTAAACGTACTCGAGTCATCATATAGTGACGTATGATTACGATGTGATATTCATGCCTATTACATCCAGTATTTGGGACATTTTGAAGCAGCTACATGTTAACAAAATGGACTGACTGCCCATTGTATTCTGGTTTCTTTTCATAAATAAAATTGTGGTATATTGGCACATTTCCACAATAGTTTCCGTATACTCTTTTCTTGCATGTCAATCTTATAGCCACTTAACGTGTATGTATTTTTATCCTGCAACCACTGTTTCTACTGGTCGATGGCGATGAGCGATTCAAGCAAATTATTACCCATATGGGCAGAGAGAAGTGGGGCAGAGAGAAGCGGGGAAAGAAAAATTATCTAATATATTAAAATAAAAATAGCTGTTGAGAAAAAAGTTTGTTTGTTTGTTTTATTTAACGACACCATTAGAGCACATTGGATTGTTAATCATCGGCTGTTGGATGTCAAACATTTGGTAATTTTCACATAGTCTTAGGAAACCCGCTACATTTTTTCATTAGTAGCAAGGGATCTTTTATATGCACAATCCCACAGACAGGATAGTAACCAGTGGAGCTAATTTTAATTAGATTGCACATTTAATATCCACATCTTAAAACTGTTCATAAGAAAATTAAAATGCCACCATTCATATTATGTTGAAGTTTCACATTTAATATTGACATCTTAAAACAGTTGTTCATAATAAAATTAAAATGCCACCATTCATATTATGTTGAAGTTGCACATTTAATATCGACATCTTAAAACAGTTGTTCATAATAAAATAAAAATGCCACCATTCATATTATGATCAAATTGCACATTTAATATCCACATCTTAAAACAGTTGTTCATAATAAAATTAAAATGTCACCATTCATATTATGTTGAAGTTTTACATTTAATATCCACATCTTAAAACAGTTGTTCATAATAAAATTAAAATGTCACCATTCACATTTGCGTTTATAGTCCCATCTGGAACTAGTAAACCTACCTGTTTTAGCTTGTGCTGAGCCACCTGCTGGTGTTCTTGAAGTTGGTATCATGTGGGGAACAATATACTGCATACAAGGAACTGGTGTGTTTTTGTCCACTGTGGTTTTCAGGATTGTTATTATTTCCTTGTTTTCCTCCATGTACAAGCAAGGTGTAGCGGGACATGAACATGTACCTGCAGTTAAGACAGGATCCATTTTGAGATGCTATGAAGTGCTGCTCTGGACTGTCGTATTTCGTGGCTGCACACAGCTACATGAAGGTTTTGGAGTGACTTGGGCGTTCTACATCCAGTGTGATGGGTGCAGTGTCTCAGCGGTGCACTGGTTGGAACGAGAGTGAATGGATCCTCCGAGGTGGTTTGATACATGTATATGCCCAAGCATATGTATTTCAAATTCACTGGGGTTAGCTTTTTTGTTTTGTTTTCAGAGTTTAGAAGTCGGCAGTGAATCGCACGCTTCTTACAATATGAAACGAAATCATCCAGCTGCAATGCAATGTAGATTATATATTATATATAAGAGAGAGAGAGAGAGAGAGAGAGAGAGAGAGAGAGAGAGAGAGAGAGAGAGAGAGAGAGAGAGAGAGAGACGCACAAACACACACACACACACACACACACACATATATATATATATATATATATATATATATATATACATATAGACACACACATACACACACACGGACATACACATACACACACACACACACACACACACACACACACTCATACACAGAGACTCTCTCTCTCTCTCTCTCTCTCTCTCTCTCTCTCTCTCTCTCTCTCTCTCTCTCTCTCTCTCTCTCTCTCCCTCATACACACACAAACACACACTTATTATCCTTCTCTGTTGCTCATTTTCCAAATAAGGCGTAAGGCGGGTCAGCAAACACAGCCTATGATGTATAATGATAAACCAAGACATGTTACATGTTTCCTTCTAAGTAGAGGAAACCACGATAGTTTGAAATGATATTAATTAAAAGTGCCGTCAATTTTAGTTTTCTGCAAATGACCAGGTGGGTCATTGGATATGTTTATTCTCTGTCAACACCGTAACGGGTAAAATTAAAATATTGATGTATTAAATGAATATGGTCCATTCAGAGATCATCATAAATGGATGCTACGAAGATAGCATGACAATTCAACACAGCTAATCAACAATAATGAGATGAAAATTTCTGTTTATGTTAAATTTTATCAACACTGTAACGGTCAACACCGTAACATTATGACGTTACGAGTTTGATCAAGTGTCTAAACAACCACATGTTCAACATGATATAGTTTTAAAATGTGCTGAGTTGTCGCTAAATAAATACTCCTTTGCACTCCTATTGTTTTGTCCACTTAACTGTGCGAACATGCCATAATTGTGATTTCAACGTTCTAATTTCGTGGAAGCTTTCTCAGTGTTCCTTGTTAAAAGAAATTAAGAGAGAGAGAAATATTTTTACATTTTTTATTTCAAACTGTTTACTTTCAATAATAAACTTCTGAGTATAACCATAACTTCATTCTCATGTGTTGGGTAATTTCGATTTCCAGAAAGAATAGCAGTGGAATCAAGATTTATATATTGAAACATGATCTTGTTCCGAAGTTCAGTGTATTGGGGGCAATACCGAATAAAATGGTGAGAATCTTCAATATAATGTCCTCAGCCACAGGTAGGTTCGTCTGATATAAAACGTGAAAACTTATGACCATTTAAATTACTAATACCAAGACGAAGTTGACAATATAATATTTGCTCTCTTCTAGTATCCAGGTAGAGATATTTGGGGACATGTTTATCCTCATTTTTTTTTTTTTTTTTTTTTTTAAATTGATAATGACTTGGCTTTTCTAGTACTGATGTCTACAGACTTCCATTTTATAATTCCAGAAGGAAAAATTAATCAGAGTATAATCTTGTACGGGAATTTTTTTTTTTGAATTTGTTCATTATGCTTCAAATTATAAGGAATTGTTTCAATCAATTGACGTGGCATTTGGAGGGACAAGTATCTGGGTGTTAAGTTGTTTATGATTTTATACATCACAATAAGTTTGTGACGTTTACGTTTCTCAAACAGTGGAATAAAGTCGGTTTCAAGATAAAGGTTTTGGTGGGAAGTGCCTTTCACTGCTCCACATGTAGTACGTAAAGCATCTAACTGAGCATTTTCAAGTTGTTGTGACAGCTCCAATGTACAGTTATCCCAAATAACATCTGCATAATCAAATACTGGTAATATAAATGATCTATATATTTTTTTCCAGGGCAGACCTTCACAGCCTATACTTAAAGGATCGAAGACAATTTATCATTTTGTTAGTTTTTTCAATAATGGCATTAATATTGGTTTTCCACTGTCCAGTTACTTCAAAAATAACTCCTGAGTGTTTGTGACTTTCAACTACTGATTATCAAAATACAAAGAAGGTCCAGAAGAGCCAATGTTTCGAGTAAAGAACATAGTTTTAGTTTTATCTCGACTGAATTTTACCAGCCATTTCTTGGCCCATTTATCTATATTTTCTAAATCACTATTCAAAATATTTCCACATGACTGGGGATTCTCAGATGAGGTATCATCCGCAAAAAGACGTATATTTGATTTGATATCTATTACAATATCATTTATACAGATTAGAAACAGTAACGGGCCAAGGACATATGCACTTGTCCGTTTGTTCCGACAAGTGCAAATTTACTCGGACAAGCAAAATATCCATTTTTTGGGTTTTTTACAAAACAGTATCATAATTTTTAGCAATTTTTGTACTTAAAAAAAAAAAAAAAAAAAAAAAAAAAAAAATCCCAACGAAATCAGCGGAGTCTCATCGCAAAATGTTATACAAATATTGTGGTTTGAGAGATAAATAAATATGGTTTGAATAACATAATAGGTTTAGCTCGTGGATATTCTGATACCATGGAGAGATTGAGTGCCGAATTCCCCACACGGAACATCTCGGCTGACATAAATAATTTATTTCTTCGACAAATTATATTCGATACTATTTGTATTTGAAAAAGGAAAAACAAAAGTTTATTGTTTTATCATTTTAGTTTAAAACGAAGTAATTGCCTGTTTACCACAAATGTGAAAATGAGCTTTATTTTTATTTTTGTGATTTATTGATTACATTATCGGTAATGTGATAAAACGAAAACTTGTTAGACGGGTTAATCCAAGATTAAAAACATATTACTTAACATTTATTATTTTATTATTTAGGTGTAAGTTATATTTACATATATATCTGCAGTAAATTTGATTAAATACGTTACTTAAAAATAATTTTGTATGACAAAACAAAATTACGATCCGTGAAAAGGCGGGATAAGCCCGACCACGTGGATTCTTGTTGATTTGTTATCAGGACAAGTTTGAAAATAACAGACCCGTTCTATATAAATACATGTAAAAATATGGCTTGTTTCCCCACCATAGAGGTTGTGTCCATCCCTCATTCCAGATATTGTTCCTATGGGCCTAAATAAGCCTGTAGACATGGACATTGCCCGGTACAAATGTATCATTTGCCAAGCTTTGGTAATCACAAACTTAATTAATATTAACAATAAATATTTCTGTGTTGAAGCAGTGCGATGCAGTACGTTTTAAAAGGCATATTTAAAGGTGGGTTTTTTTCACCATATCATGCACATGCTTCTACTTGAAATGTTCTAGAACGCTTTGGCGTTTTCCGGGGAAAAGAGTTTCCCATGTCTATTAATAGTCCCGAGGACGCCCTATGCCTATGCGTTGCGAATGGCTCAATGGAAACGTTTATTTTGAAGTAAGTAAAGTACACCTTATCCATTATGTTTATCACTAGCTTTGTTATTGTAAAGTTATTTGAGTTGCGAACGTGATTGAAATTCGTTTACATCTCGTTTTTAACGTGTATTTAACCAAATATATTTTGTGCCTTTGATTCGTGGAAAGATAATGACTTTTTTTTTTTCAAGTGAAATTTGCAATATGTCAACAGTCGGACAAATTGTCAACTTGTTTGATAATGATAACGCGCACCCACCTCCCAAGCTAAGTGTTTTCAGACTGCATCATTTTATCCACATTTGAGTATAGTTGTTATTTAACAGTTTTATTACTTTTCCCATAGTTAATAGTGAACAGAAGACTTTTACCTCAATCTCCCCTGTAAACTGGATACCATGGATCGAACTTACTTGGACCCAATTTTGCCCATTGGTTTAGGGTACTGTTTAGAGGAGATTCACTGCATCATGTAAACGTGTACGTACATGATTAATAAAGGACAACAGTAACATTATTTTAACATTTGGTGACAGGCACATTTTCATTTATGACAGGTCATTTCGACAAGCACCGCCAAACAATTATTTCCAGGCCTTCAGCTAGAAGTGAAAGTTGAAAACCAGTGATGTGTTCTGAAGGGAATGTGCTCGAGAACAATTTAACTGGTTTTCATTGAATCCTAAACAAAAAACACTAATTTTTTAAAAATAATTTACGCTGAAACTATCTCGAATGTAAACAATTCGACAATTTGTTGTAGTCACTCAAGTCACGAAATTACATGCAATGTGAAGTGAAGAGTAATAAGTGAATTGGTTTAAAAAGAAAAACCAAGGGCTTTAACTTTTCCTTCTGCATCTACCTCCTGCCCTACATAGATGGACAAGTGGAAATGTTGGAGGACAACTAGATTTTGTGGTATACTTGTCCGGTGGACAAGTGAATGTTTTTTCTTATTTCTATCACTGATCTTTGGGTACACCTGCATGTATATAATATAACTCCGATTCAATTCTGTGAATAACAACACGTTGCTTACGTTCGAACAAATAACTCGAAAACCAAGTTAGCAGTTTACCTTTTATACCCACTTCTTCTAATTTATGTAATCAACCTGTGTGCCAGACTCTAACAAATGCCTTACTTATATCAAAGAAGACTGCTAGAACCTCATTCCCTGTATCCATTGCCTTACAGATATAATTATAAAAATCAATGAGTTGGTTAACAGTGGAGTCCCCAGGAAGAGAAAAAAAGTTTGTTTTATTTAACGACGCCACTAGAGCACATTGATTTGTTATCTTATCATCGGCTATTGGACGTCAAACATATGGCAAGACGGAAATTCAGATTTATCAAGTGCCAGATTAAACAGTCGTGTTAAAACTGGAGTTAGTTCAGGAGTTATTAATTTAGAAATTTATTGCTAATTTTATCTGGTCCAGTGGATTTATTAACATCAATGGAATTTAGGGCATCATTTACATCTTGTTCTGAAAGCATCATATTATCGATAGTGCGTGCACTGTGTCGGATCAGGGAGATCTTGGTTAGGGTAGTCTAAGGTGGATTGCTTAATAAAATATTTATTAAAAATATTCTCTATGTCTTTTTTTGTGTGAAGATATAACCTCATCGTTTACAATAAAAGTTAAAAACAAGTTTGTTTTGTTTAAGGACACCACTAGAGCACATTGAATTATTAATCATCGACTATTGGATTACAATTAAAGATGCAACTGTGTGTCGAGTGTCTCCGCAACCTTTTAAATGATTGTTTACAAGTTTCCACCATGATTTATCTCCGAAAGTTTCTAAGTTATTTATCTTGTCATCTAATGTTGTTTTTGTTTTTTTTATCACATTTCATGTTAGCTTCACGTATTTCAGATATAACCTAAAGAGTTATCCATAAACGGTTTATCTCTAGGACGAATAGTATCAATCTTAGATGGAACAAATATTGATTGTGCTTCTAACAGAACATTGGGCAATGATTTGATAATATTATCTACAGAGGCGGTTTGAAATGGATCATCCCAGTTAAATTTAGTGATTTTTTTTTTTTTAATTGACGACGTCAGATGCTGGATAGTCAAAAATAGTTATTTTAAATGAGTAACATTTCCCTCCATTATCTTCTGTACCAATGCAGATACTATCAGGACAGTGTTCACTACAAAATGGTGTTAAAAAGTCCACTGATGATACAACGAGAGGACAAGACACAAATATCAGGTCAAGCATTGATCTGCTATTTTCTGTGATCCTCGTAGGTTTGTTGTTGTTTTTTTGTTGGACGAGCTGAACACGATTACACACGTGTTCAATGTTAGGATGCTGTATTTCTAGGATATTTGACCGGCCTCGGTGGCGTCGTGGTTAGGCCATCGGTCTAAAGGCTGGTAGGTACTGGGTTCGGATCCCAGTCGAGGCATGGGATTTTTAATCCAAATACCGACTCCAAACCCTGAATGAGTGCTCCGCAAGGCTCAATGGGTAGGTGTAAACCACTTGCACCGACCAGTGATCTATAACTGGTTCAATAAAGGCCATGGTTTGTGCTATCCTGCCTGTGGGAAGCGCAAATAAAAGATCCCTTGTTGCTAATCGGAAAGAGTAGCCCATGTAGTGGCGACAGCGGGTTTCCTCTCAAAATCTGTGTGGTCCTTAACCATATGTCTGACGCCATATAACCGTAAATAAAATGTGTTGAGTGCGTCGTTAAATAAAACATTTCTTTCTTTCTAGGATATTTGTGTTGAAATTTCCAACTATTATCACTTTTCTATCTGCTGGTTCAGGCCATTATGAAAAGATTCTTCAATTGTTTCACAGTAATTCACTCTATGGGACGGCGCTCTATTAAAGGTACCTAAGAGGTATTTTGAATTATTATAATTTAGTTATATCCACATGACCTCAAGTCCAGGAATATGCAAGTCATATCTATGTCGTACAGTTATGTGGGGGTTTTTTTTACATACACAGCTACACAACCCCAGTTGTTATCTAATCTGTCACATCTATATGGTTAATTAAAACCGTTAATTTTAATTGACTCATTTTTGATATCGGGTGTGAGATGTGTTTCAGTTATCGCAATCACGTCATAGTTATTTAATTCAGTTTTTATCAAATCGAGTTTTGTTTGCAGGCCACATACTTTTAAATGCACTACAGATACTGAATTAGAGTTGTGAGGACCCGGATTAATATGGATATCACCTGCTAACAACAACATGAGAATAACAGTTATGTATCTAGCTCTCAGTCTAAATCCCAAATGAAAGTACTTGCATACGTGTACATAAACATATACACTAAACTGAATACTTACGATCTTAAGAAGACATAGCCTCACCCTAACCCAGAATATATATGCATAAGAATCACCCGACATCGAATACCCAGATTATTATACCGATCGGGAAAGGTGAGGCCGATACCAGTGGCAAATTTAAATGTAAAATGTGGAATAAATTGCTAATTTGATGCATGTTAAAAATGAAACTATATAACTTAAGTGTTTAGCAATGATCAATAATACAGTACAATACCTATTTTTGGTTGCATGTATATATATATATATATATATATATATATATATATATATATATATATATATATATATATATATATATATATATATATTATGTAGTTTCAAAAAAGCACATGACATATTATGATTCACAATAACTAAAATATGTTATACTTTATTTACAAATTGTTATTTAAAACAAACGTTTAAAATGATTGTAATTGTTTCACAATCGATGTTAACATTTAGCGATGTCAATTATAATAACAGTTTTCAAGATACTGTTATGACCCTGGCCATAAAGAAAAGACGATATTGGTGTAAGTGTTTATTGTAGACCATGTGGGTAATAATAAATATTGGTAATGATAATTTGTGTAAGCGTTTATTGTAGACCATGTGGGTAATAATAAATATTGGTAATTGTAATTTGTGTAACCATTTATTGTAGACCGCAGACCTTTCGCTTGTCAGTGATCGGAACAGTTTTCAACATGTTGTTGTTTGTTTTTCTTGTCGTGTTCCAGCTTATTGGCAGTGGCAAAACACTAATCAGTGAACATTACTGACGTCACCCATGCAGTCTTGAGATTGCAGTCCTGTCTTCACAAGCATTTTACATGCTTCAAACGGTTAGCTGAATGGTAATTAGCTTCGCCAACTATGTACTATAATATTACAATATAATTGTTGCGCATTGTATATATATCATGTTTCAGCCAATGGCTGATCACAGCTGTGGCTAAATAAAATTGATTTGATTTGATTTGATTTGATATAATATTACAAAACATGTAGTCTTTTCCAAGTGTGAATATGATAAATTTGTAAAATTGTGGTCTGTATGTTATAATTTATTTAAGGAATAAATTTTAGGGCTTAACTGTTCAAAGCATGTAGTACTCATGCAACTAGTACTAACTAGTAAATAGAAATACTGAAAACTGACTTCAACAACATATTTATCCTATTTGTGGGATGGTGCATATGAAAAGATCCCTTGCTGCATTAGAGAAAATGTAGCGGGTTTTCTGTGATGACTACGTGTCAGAATTAACAAATGTTTGACATTCAATAGACGATGATTAATTAATGTGCTCTAGTGGCGTCGTTAAACAAAACAAATAAACTTCTTCTTCAACAGCATATTTGGTTTTCTTAATTGCATACAGCATTGATTTGATATATGTATTTGGTTTTATTCATTCTTTAAAATAAAAATATCTTTAACAATTGTCTGGCTGGCTATTTTTTTAACAGCTCGCCCAAGTTGACCATGTCTACATTGCATTGAATAACAGCATTCTTGCCTTCTTGATTTTTATCTCGATGTCTGTATAATCCTTGTTGTATGTATGGTTATGTTTTTAACAACTCGTTTTAAATGTTTTTAAATGTATGTTTCTAACTAACAAGAATTAGTTCCACTGGTGTTTCTTTCTTGGTATAGTATGTAAAGGCCTATGTCACGTCTAGACAGGGTCGGGGGCATGCTTCCCGGAACATTTTTAAACATGAATGTCCTGAAATGCAAGTACCTGCATTCTGCATGTAACAATCACTACGACAGAATAATTGAAGTACACATGGAAAGGTTTCAGGCCAGCTCATTGTTCTCGATTGTCTCCATAGTTTTTGCCCGAATGAGCAGATTTGCTCCAGCACTAGTTGGGACCGGAAAGGTTTCAGGCCAGCTCATTGTTCCCGATTGTCTCCATAGTTTTTTCCCGAATGAGCAGAATTTCTTCAGCACTGATCCCTTATATCCAAGCACGCTATCCTGGGCACACACCTCAGCTATCTGGGCTGTCTGCCCAGGACATTGGGTTAGTTGTTAGTTTTTAGTGGTTAGTGAGAAAAAAGAGGATGTAGTGGTCTTACACCTACCCACTGAGTCGTTAAAACTCACTCTGGGTTAGAGTCGGTACCGGGCTACGAACCCTGTACCTATCAGCCTTTTGTCCAATGGATTAACCACGACTCCACCGAAGCCGGTCGTCCCTTACGCTTGGTTAATTAATTACTTACCTAATTAAATAGTATAATTAAAGGGACATTCCTGAGTTTGTTGCATTGTAAGATATTTCCGACTAATAAAATATTTCTACGATTAAACTTACATATTAAATATATTTTCTTATTTAGAATATCAGTGTCTGTATATTCAATGTGTTTCTGGTCGTCTCAATATTTGTAAGAAGCCCAAACTGGATTTCGTCTTCAAATAATTTCGTATATTTTTATGACATAAAATGAAATTTAACCCAGTACAAATATTAGAACGATCAGAAACACGTTTAATATACAGCCACTAATATGTCATGCAGAAAAATATATTTGATATGTAATTACAATCGTTAAAAAGTATCTGTTAGTCGATAACATCTTAAAAATTGCAGCAAACTCAGGAATGTCCCTTTAATTACTTACTAACTTTATAAAAAAATATATTTAGTACATTGATTTGTTACAATATTCAGTACTCTAATATTTAGCGATTGAATAGTTGTAGTGTAGTTAATTATTATATGTAGAGGGGCGAGACGTAGCTTAATGCCAGGTCGGTCTAGGATCGATCCCAGTCGGAGTAACAAAGGCCGTGGTATGTCTGTTGGATGCTGCATATAAAAGATCCTTTATTAATTAATCAGAAAGAATAGCCCATTGCTGCTGCGAATTTCCTCTCCCATCTCTGTTACCAGCCAGCCGTATAAATCAATACACGTTGATATCGCCATCGGTCCCTTGGCGTCAGCTTGTCTACTATGACCTCCTGTCTACAGCTGGTCATTGAGTATTGTTTTTAGTTGTTGCGTTCTACGTAGGTTAATGCATTACCAATAATTATTAACTACCAGATTTGAAAATACATTTGCTTGGATCAAACGATCGTTCAAATAAAATTAATTATTAAGCAAAAACAGAAAACTTACTACCAACCCAAAACAAAAATGAAGTACTTTATTACTTAATTTATTAGTATCCTAGCACATTTTTTTCTTCAGATTTCCGCATATTTCTTAGGGGGCGGGTTTCAGCTCAGTCGTTTGAGTGCTCGCGTTCCAGGATCGAACAACCTTGGTGGATCCATTCAACTGATTAAAAAAATTTCTCGTTCCAACCAGTGCACCAGAACTGGTCAATGGCCGTGGTATGTGCTGTCCAGTCTGTGGGAAATTACATATAAAAGATTCATTGCTAATGTAGCGGGTTTCTTCTCAAAGACTCATGTCAGAGTTACCAAATGTTTTACCTCCAATAGCTAGGTATCAATAAATCAATGTGCTCTAGTGGTGTCGTTAAACAAAACAAATTTAAATATTTCTTAGTTTGATATGAATCACAAAACAAATATAATTATTTTGCAAGATAAGTTTTAAAGTTCGAATGAGCAATGCAGTGTTTCAAAATAGGATTTTGTTGCATTTTGCATTTTGATTTTGCGTTAACAAACATGGCCATCTTTCCCCTTAAAGCTTCGGAATACATCTTATAATACCCCATCCCTCTCAAGAGCGTTACGTAATTGTTGAACAGCTCCTCAGTGCACACACACACACACACACACACACTCACTCTCTCTCTCTCTCTCTCTCTCTCTCTCTCTCTCTCTCTCTCTCTCTCTCTCTCTCTCTCTCTCTCTCTCTCAAAATGGAATCAATAATCTGTCATTGTTTTGGTTTAATGATGTAATTAAATCCAAATTCACTCAAAACAGCATTAGCCAACTCTTCCATGTTATAACGTCACTGTTATAATGATCGATGTAAAGGTATTTGACGTCAAAGATAGGATTGCTGTGATATATTTATATTTATATTTATATATATGTATTATATATACATCCTTATGTACATCAAAAAACAAAAAAGTAAAGTCAGCCCTTTTTTCTAAGTACTACAGGGGATGGGTCCTGGATACAAGTATTGCATTTCAGCCTAATAAAAAGTGTGTTGTACTTGATCAGAAATTTGGGCTAGTGCTTTAGTTTGGTAGTGGAATTTACAAATCCACTAACCCTGTGGCTAGTGAATTTAAAAACAAAATGTCATACCCTGAAAGAGGAAACACACTAAATGTCTTTGTTCATTAGTAGCGAGGGATCTTTTATATGCACCATCCCACAGACAGGATAGTACATGCCACGGCCTTGGATATACGGTACCAGTCGTAGTGCACTGGATGGAACGAGAAATAGCCCAATGAGCCCACAGACGGAAAGGAAAGGAATGTTTTATTTAACAACGCACTCAACTCATTTTAATTACGGTTATATGGCGTCAGACATATGGTTAAGGACCACACAGATATTGAGAGAGGAAACCCGCTGTCGCCACTTCATGGGCTAGGTTTTTCGATTAGCAGCAAGGGATCTTTTATATGCACCATCCCACAGACAGAATAGCACATACCACGGCCTTTGATATACCAGTCGTGGTGCACTGGACCCCCACAGGCGGAGATCGATTCTAAACCGACCGCGCATTAAGCGAGCGGTTTACCACTGGGCTACGTCCCGCACGCTTCTCTCCACCCCTCACCCCACCTTACCCCCCCTTTTGAACCATTTCGAAACGTTTTAAAGACATAAAACGTTTTCGCCGTTCCAACCACACTGCTGTTATAGTAAACTTGTGAAAACGTTTTTTCACCATTTCAGCTAAACGTTTAGGTATTGGATGGGAGGGCGTTATGGATTTCAGCTGAACCGCATCCGGTTCCTGTTTAACTGAAATAAAAATATTTAACGGAACGCTTCAGTTTGAACACGAGCGTTTCAAAATCGATATTCAAATGCTAGTGTGAACAGTCGATATTGATTAAAACGTTATTTACTTCTTTAGGCAACAACTAGATTGTGAAATAAGGCCTCAGTGTATTTAGATTGGGGTTTAAATTGAGGATTACAACAACCAAAAACAACAACAATAACACACACACACCCCAAAAAAGAAAAAAGAAGCCCAAACAAACAACAAAACTAAAAAGTATTTAAACAATCACGAACCGCTTAATAAAACATAGGTTTCTCTTATTTTGCTGTAGTTAGTTCAATAAATAATTTGCATAACACTTCAGTTTTCCAATTTTCTTCTTTTCACAATACAACAGACATCGTTACGGTATTCAATATTAAAGGGACATTCATGAGTTTGCTGCAACTTTTAATATGTTATCGACTAACAGAGCCATTTTAACGATTGCAGTTACATATGAAATACATTTTTTTTACATAAAATATTAATGGCTGTATATTAAACGTGTTTCTGATCGTTCTAATATTTGTACTAGGTTAAATTTCATTTTATTTCCTAAAATATGATTTTTTCGTACGTACGAAATTATTTGAAGACAGAATCTAGTTTGGCTTCCTACAAATATTAAGACGACCAGAAACACATTGAATATACAGACACTGATATTCTAAACAAGAAAATATATTTAATATGTAAGTTTAATCGTAGAACTATTTTATTAGTCGGAAACATCTTACAATGCAGCAAACTCGGGAATGTCCCTTTAATGTTTTTGTCAGTACTATGTCGGTGCAAATCGGTAGCAACACAGGGAATAAAATCACTCACTAAGTTCTCCAAATGTTACTTTATTTCATATAATATTAATGCAAGATCAAGTTCTAAAGGGACTATACTGAGTTTACAGTCATTTAAAAAGGTTTTCGAACAGAAAAATTAACATTTTCCTGTAGGTTCTTGCACATAATATGAACGTCTCTCTAACCAATGCATTTCAGGACATCGTAATGTTTTGTAGTGTCTCAACATGGAGTTTTGTCTAAAATATTTTCGTATGTACAAATTTATTATTTCTTCCAACGGTCAAACAAAATTTGAAATAATTCAGCCAATGTTATTCCAAATGATAATACTTTATTTTTAAATGTTAAGGTAGGATAGTGTTTTTAAAAAACTGGGAAAAATAGAAGGATCTGTGTTTGTTTCGTTGGAACAAAATGATGTTTTGCTGGGGCTGAAAACTCAGAATAGTCCCTGTAAAAGAAATGCTTTAATCAACGGTGAAACGGCCTCGGACTTATGGCTAGTAGGTACTGAGTTCGTATCCCAGTACCAGCTTCCACACAGAGCGAGTTTAACGACTCAATGTAAGGCAACTGCGTCTCTCACTAACCACTAATAACTAACCACAGCCAAAATAGAGAGCCCGGATAGCCGAGGTGTGCACTCAGGACAGTGTGCTTGAAACTTAATTGAATATAAAGTTAATGTTTGTTTTGTTTAACGACACCACTAGAGTACATTGATTTATTAACAATCGGTTATGGAATGTCAAACATTCGGTAATTTTGACATATAGTCTAAGAGAGGAAACCTGCTACATTTTTCCATTAATAGCAAGGGGTCTTTTATATGTACCATCCCACAGACAGGATAGCACATATCACGGCCTTTGATAATTATCAGTCGTACCACTGGGCTACGTTCCGCCCCATTAATTGGATATAACCACAAAAATAAGGATAAACAAACAAACGGTGAAAATGTTCTATATTAAAGAATGTCTGTATGATACGGTTGCTACAAAACCGGAAGTGGGGTATAAATCCATAAACTCGAAAATTGAGGCATAACTGGAAATGCACTAAATTGGATTAAAGATTATATATCAAGAAGAAAGCAACGAGTGATCGTAAATGGTACTCTGTTTAATTCAGGCACTTTAATGACCGGAGTACCTCAAGGGTCAGTTTTAGAACCATTATTAGTTTTAATTGATATTAGAAATATTGCGAATAACGTAAACTGTGTAACGAGACTATTTGTTGACGGTACTAACAATATCTTCATCTAATGACATCGTTTTCATTGAAAACAATATAACTCAAATTTGTTAAAACTTCACGAACGGTCCAAGAAAAGGCTCATGTCCTTTATTCCAGATAATCCAGATAAAACTTGCGTTATATTTGTGTTTTTTTACAAAAGCAAGCATACAGCCAAAACCTAACCTAATATTGAGTGTTAAAGCATTAAATACTACAGAAACTCATAAACATTTATATTTAACCAATTTTAGCAAATGCCAAGTCCACAATACATATTAATAATATTTGTAAATATGCTTCAGTTGTGCTTAGGAAATACAAATATTTATTAAATTGACAAACATTATTGAAACCAAATGTAAATTGTATCCGCACGGTATTAGAATATGCATCGAAACTAGCAATTATTATCTACCGATTGAAATAGGCAGATGGCAGAATATTGGGGAACAAAGATAGAATATGTCCTCTCTGTAACATTGCACTAGGTGAAGAGTCCACATTTTACTAATAAAAGGAGTACATATCTAAAGAAATATATATACCTTTAAATTAAGTAAGCTATTTAACTCCCCAAAAATATCAAATATAAAAACATTATGTACATTTATTAATTTGATTATCGACGTGTTTAAAGATATTTATCTTCCATAAGTTACTTATTTGTAAGTTTGATTATATTACATGTATATCATTGTGTACATGTGTGAAAGTGATAAATTGATTTATTTGAATGTTTGATTGTATTATTCTTTTAAGCAGTATGCTTTTGCCGCAATGTTTGTATGCCATCCAAAATGTAACATCGATGGTGTTCTGAGTGAATAAAGTTCTGTTCTGTTCTGAAGTGTGGGGTGGGTGTTCTTTAGTCGACGAAGTGAGGGAGAATGTTGCATTCAACTAATCGCCCTCAGTGAGGGACACGAGGGAATCTGCCTGACCATACGCCGGAAGTATACATACGGCCACGGACTTCGGAAGGATTATTCCTACGTTGCCGAATTGCTGACATCAACCAACTTCCGGCGACTTCTACCATTGCTAAACATCCGATACTTCCTGGATTCGCCAACCTTTCTACGAACCTTTGCCTCCAGGTAAGAGCTTAGTCGGACTTTTAACTTGTTCATTTCCGTTTCAAAAAGTCATGTTTATGGGTTTGTTTTGTGTAAATAGGCCGACGCACTTAATTTTGGCAGCCCGTTAACATTGTTCAAATCATCTGAACCTTTCTTGACCGAGCAGTCAAAGTTTATTTTTGGCTTTTAATTTTTCCAGACATGAGTAGAATGCAGGTTCTATTTTAGTTTTAGGTTCCAGACCTAGCTTCTAAATTGGTATTCTTAATAATTTTACCCCCCCCCCCCCCCCCCCACACACACACACTCCTGTCTTGGACTTAGTCACTGGCGAAGGAGAGGTTAAGCCCAGGATGGACGTACCTGAAACCTCCGTGGTATATAGAAACGTTAAACTATTTCCAGGTTCCATGTCAGTCGTCATTTATCTATTCGACAATAAAACTTGGAATAACTTACGAGCTGAAATTCGAAATTGTCAAAACATATCTTCATTTAAAAAACAACAACAATACAACCCGATGTTCCTTGTGTATACCATATTATTAATTTGGCAGTTGAAGACAAATAATGTTTTGCATACCAAGTTAAGACGCGGGTGTAGTGGTTTAAAATAGACATATCAAATTGGCCTTAGTACTTGTGTAGTTGTGGAAATCATTTCGAAAACGTTTTTTCTTTCTATAAATGCATTTTATATGAAAGTCAAAGACGCTTCGCAATTTGTGAAAATATGGTTTTCACACATCACTCGTTGACATAAAAATCGTATTTGAAAACCCCTCACATGAAATAGCCTCTATATATTAAAGAGACTATCTTCAGTTGGTAGTCATTACAACTCAAATACATTGTTAATTCATTCATTCCAAATCTATGCAATACGTCTGGATAATGAAACGGAAACAAATGCTTGAAATATAAAACATAATCTTCTTGACCCAACCATTTATGTAGGAAATTAATGTAAACAAATATCCATGATCAACTACTACAAACAATATGTTGACCAGAAATGCATTGATTCATCATATTGAAAGTCAGCAATAGTATGTATGTATACTGTAATTTTAATTATTATAAGGGAGTTATATTGCCTGAAAATATGTTATAATGACCTCGGTTTACTGTTATTTATGACCTCAGTTTACTGTTATAATGGCCTCAGTTTACTGTTATAATGACCTCAGTTTACTGTTTTAATAACCTCGTTTTACTGTTATAATGGCCTCAGTTTACTGTTTTAATGACCTCAGTTTACTGTTTTAATAACCTCAGTTTACTGTTATAATGGCCTCAGTTTACTGTTTAATAACCTCAGTTTACTGTTATAATGGCCTCAGTTTACTGTTTTAATAACCTCGTTTTACTGTTATAATGGCCTCAGTTTACTGTTTTAATAACCTCGTTTTACTGTTATAATGGCCTCAGTTTACTGTTTTAATAACCTCGTTTTACTGTTATAATGGCCCCAGTTTACTGTTTTAATAACCTCGTTTTACTGTTATAATGGCCCAGTTTACTGTTTTAATAACCTCGTTTTACTGTTATAATGGCCCCAGTTTACTGTTTTAATAACCTCGGTTTACTGTTTTAATAATCTCGGTTTACTGTTTTAATAACCTCGGTTTACTGTTTTAATAGCCTCGGTTTACTGTTTTAATAACCTCAGTTTACTGTTATAAAGACCTCGGTTTTCTGTTTTAATAACCTCGGTTTTCTGTTATAATGGCCCCAGTTTACTGTTTTAATAACCTCAGTTTACTGTTATAATAGCCTCAGTTTACTGTTATAATGGCCTCAGTTTACTGTTATAATGACCTCAGTTTACTGTTATAATGGCCTCAGTTTACTGTTATAATGACCCCAGTTTACTGTTTTAATAACCTCGGTTTACTGTTTTAATAACCTCAGTTTACTGTTATGATAGCTTCAGTTTACTGTTATAATGGCCTCAGTTTACGGTTATAATGACATCAGTTTACTGTTATAATAGCCTCAGTTTACTGTTATAATAGCCTCAGTTTACTGTTATAATGACATCAGTTTACTGTTTTAATAATCTCGGTTTACTGTTATAATGGCATCAGTTTACTGTTATAATAGCCTCAGTTTACTGTTATAATGACATCAGTTTACTGTTATAATAGCCTCAGTTTACTGTTATAATGACATCAGTTTACTGTTTTAATAATCTCGGTTTACTGTTATAATGGCATCAGTTTACTGTTTTAATAATCTCGGTTTACTGTTATAATGGCATCAGTTTACTGTTATAATAGCCTCAGTTTACTGTTATAATGACATCAGTTTACTGTTATAATAGCCTCAGTTTACTGTTATAATAGCCTCAGTTTACTGTTTTAATAATCTCGGTTTACTGTTATAATGGCATCAGTTTACTGTTATAATGGCCTCAGTTTACGGTTATAATGACCCCAGTTTACTGTTATAATAGCCTCAGTTTACTGTTATAATGACATCAGTTTACTGTTATAATAGCCTCAGTTTACTGTTATAATAGCCTCAGTTTACTGTTTTAATAATCTCGGTTTACTGTTATAATGGCATCAGTTTACTGTTATAATGGCATCAGTTTACTGTTATAATGGCAATAACCTCGGTTTACTGTTTTAATAGCCTCGGTTTACTGTTTAATAATAGTTTACCTCAGTTTACTGTTATAATGGCCTCAGTTTACGGTTATAATGACCCCAGTTTACTGTTATAATAGCCTCAGTTTACTGTTATAATGGCATCAGTTTACTGTTATAATGGCATCAGTTTACTGTTATAATGGCCTCAGTTTACGGTTATAATGACCCCAGTTTACTGTTATAATAGCCTCAGTTTACTGTTATAATAACATCGGTTTTCTGTTTTAATAACCTCGGTTTACTGTTTTAAAAACCTCAGTTTACTGTTATAATGGCCTCAGTTTACGGTTATAATGGCCTCAATTTACTGTTATAATAGCCTCAGTTTACTGTTATAATGACATCAGTTTACTGTTATAATAGCCTCAGTTTACTGTTATAATAGCCTCAGTTTACTGTTATAATGACATCAGTTTACTGTTATAATAGCCTCAGTTTACTGTTATAATAGCCTCAGTTTACTGTTTTAATAATCTCGGTTTACTGTTATAATAGCCTCAGTTTACTGTTATAATGACATCAGTTTACTGTTATAATAGCCTCAGTTTACTGTTTTAATAATCTCGGTTTACTGTTATAATGGCATCAGTTTACTGTTATAATGGCCTCAGTTTACGGTTATAATGACCCCAGTTTACTGGTTTAATAATCTCGGTTTACTGTTATAATGTTTTGAACTTATTGTAACTGCTACCGGGTCATGGTAACGTGGTCCACCACTTCTCAAGACAATCCTGACCTCTCTACGGGATGACTGCCACTTTCGACACTGGCTCAACAAATTCAAACCTGCAAGACAGAACTTTGAGGATGTATTTATAGATAGCTGTGATGGAATGAATCATTGTAAAAAAAAAAAAAACCCCACCCACACACCCTAAAAAAAAGACCAAAAAACCCCAAACCCCACACCAAATATTAATCGGCTATTGGATGTCAAACATTTAATATTAGGTGTTTGCCTAAACATTTCACTCGGCAGACACAATTTTTTTCAGAGCTTGTCAATTGATATCTGTCCTGATTGTCAACGAAACGTAAATTTGTAATGGTCAATATAATTGCCAGATCCATTGTGGATGAATCGACAAGCTCAGGGCGTACTTATTAGAGGAAATACGGAGTTCAATTCCCTATGTCCAAACGATTGCCAAGCACTGTCGAAAATACACACAGCTTTCTAAATCCAGGGATGAGAATGACAATCTGTATTTTCAGCTGAAATTAGCCGGGGTTTAAAATCTGATGCAACAGTCCGATTAGTTTCGAGTTCTCGCATGATATTAAACTTGTATGTTGGTACAAACGCTCCGACCATTTCGTTAGTATAATATACACATTTTATTTCTATAAATAGGAATGAATGAATGAAATGAATGAATGAATGAATGAATGAATGTTTGTTTAACGACACCCCAGCACAAAAATACATATCGGCTATTGGGTGTCACAAATGGTAAGTATATTAAAATATTAAAATACACATTTTATGTCTGTTTGGCCTAGGTGGCGGGATGTAGCCCAGTGGAACAGAACTTGCCTGATCCCCGTCGGTCGGCCCATTGGGCGATTTATCGTTCCAGCCAGTGGACTGGTATATCAAAGGCCGTGGTATGCGCTATCCTGCATATGGGATGGTGTATATATAAGATCCATTGCTACTAATGGGAAAAGTAGCGGGTTTCCTCTCTAAGACTATATGTCAGAATTACTAAATGTTTGGCATCCAGTTGCTCGTTTTGTTTTGCTTTTTCATTGGGGGCGAGATGTAGCTCAGTAGTAAGGCGCTCGCTTGATGCGCGATCGATCTCCGTCCGTGGGCCCATTGAACTATTTCTCGCTGCAGCCATATGTGCTATCCTGTCTGTTGGATGGTACACATCAAAAGATCCCTTGCTTCTAAAGGAAAACTGTAGCGGATTTCCTCTCTAAGACAATATGTCAAAATTACCAAATGTTTGACATCCAATAGCCAATGATTAATAAATCAGTGTGCTCTAGTGGTGTCGTTAAACATTTTAAAAACACTTTTTCATTGGAAAGACCACCACACACACACACACACACACACACACACACACACACACACACACACACACACACACACCACTGAGGGAAATATGTGATCTGACTGTTCAACCCATACCCAGCACACGCGCATGGTCGCATCAGATATAGCGACGTTTAGTTGTGGTGGGGTGGGAGTTTGGAAATTAATTGTTATTTACTCTAGTCCTTTCCTCATTTAAAAAGAGGATAGGGTCGCTATAGCACATTTGGTACGTAGTCTTCAGAAGAAAAACTCTTCATTTTTCTATTAGCACCAAGTGGTCTTTTATGTTTCTTTTCTTTAGCGACACCACCAGAGCACATTGATTAATCAATCATCGGTTATTGGATTTCAAACATTTAGTAATTCTTACACGTAGTCATCCGAGGAAGCCGCTACATTTTTTTTCTAATGCAGCAAGGTATCTTTTATATGCACCATCCCACAGACAGGAAAACACATACCACGGCCTTTGACCAGTTGTGGTGCACTGACTGGAACGAGAAAAAACCCAATCAGTTGAATGGATCCATAGATGTGGTTCGACGTAAGCACCTCAAGTGAGCACTCAAGGTTGGTTTTCAAAATTGTATGTGTACAGGCTATTGATAGGATGTGGTGTTCCGAGATTGGAAGGAACGTGGAAGATAGTGTTCCACATTTCATTTCATTCAACTTATTTTTGTGCTTATATCCAATTAAGGTTCAAGCACGCTGTCCTGGATACACACCTCAGCTATCTGGTCTGTTGTCCAGGACAGTGAGTTATTGGTTGATGAGAGAGAAGAGGGTGTAGTGGTCTTAAAACTCGCTCTGGGCGGAAGCTGGTACTGGGGTGCGAACCCTGTATCTACCAGCCTTATGTCCGATGGCTTAACCACGACAGCACCAAGGCCGGTTATGTTCCACAAAAATCGTATGTATGGGAAATAATCCAGAATTCATATTGCTGTTGCCTAGTTACCTCCCTTCGTGTGTACAAAAAAAACGAGAGAAAAAAAAGAAGAAGAAAGAAAAAAAAAAGTTTGTTATATTTAACGCCACTAGAGCACATTGATTTTTTTTATCTTAGAGGAAACCCGCTGTCGCCACATAGGCTACTCTTTTACGATAGGCAGCAAGGGATCTTTTATTTGCGCTTCCCACAGGCACAATAGCACAAACCATGACCTTTGTTGAACCAGTTATGGATCACTGGCGGTTTACACCTACCCATTGAGCCTTGCTCGACTGGGATCCGAACCCAGTACCTACCAGCCTGTAATCCGTGGTCGGTCAAAGAAAAAAAAAAGAGACTGTTTAAGTAACTGTCTAACAGCAACGTTTGCCGCAGCCGTTCGCGACGTTTTAGATGGACAGTTTATTTTAAATTCGCCCAAAAAATTTAAAAGGATGCTCATTCTCACTTTCTTTTCATTTTATTCTCTCTCCCCCCAGCGCCCCCCCCCCCCTCTCTCTCTCTCTCTCTCTCTCTCTCTCTCTCTCTCTCTCTCTCTCTCTCTCTCTCTCTCTCTCTCTCTCTCTCTCTCTCTCTCTCTCTCTCTCTCTCTCTCTGCCCTAGATGTTTTAGATGCACTTTTTTTTTTAAATTCGCCCACACTTACTTTTTTTCTTCTTTTTTTATGGGTGGTGGTGGTTGGAGTTGGGGGGTATTGTGGCTTTTCATTTTAGCGCCGTACTGGGTGGTATTCGTTGGGATGTCGCAGTCAATAACGCCAGCTAATTTCAATTATAAAAGAAAGGTATGTTTCTTTTACGACATCACAAGAGCACATTGATTTCTTAATCAACGGCTATTGGATGTCAAACATTTTATAATTCTGACATGTAGTTTCAGAAGATACCCGCTACATGTTTTCACCAGCAATAAGGATCTTTTATATGCCAGGTCTCCCAGCCACTTGTACATATTAAAATATAGGAAATATAGGAATTTGCATACCAAAATATAGGAGTTTTATAGGAATTTTTAGGTCAAATATAGGAGTTTTAAAGGAAAATTTTGACTGATTATCATGATTATAGGCATTTTACATGGATGTCTAAAGGCATTTGCATTACTAATGGTATGTTCTTACCTTGCGTATGTACACAAGATACCATCTACTACCTCATCAAATATAGACCGGCCTTGGTGGCGTCGTGGTTAGACCATCTTCTTGTACTTCTTATACTTCTTCTTCTTATGCTTCTTCTTCTTATACTTCTTATTATCATGCCTCTTTTTATGCCTCTTTTTATGCTTCTTATTCTGTTGCTTCTTCTTCTTGACCGGCCTCGGTGGCATAGTGGTTAGGCCATCGGTCTACAGGCTGGTAGGTACTGGGTTCGGATCCCAGTCGAGGCATGGGATTTTTAATCCAAATACCGACTCCAAACCCTGTGTGAGTGCTCCGCAAGGCTCAATGGGTAGATGTAAACCACTTACACCGACCAGTGATCCATAACTGGTTCAACAAAGGCCATGGTTTGTGCTATCCTGCCTGTGGGAAGCGCAAATAAAAGCTCCCTTGCTGCTAATCTGAAAGAGCAGCCCATGAAGTGGAGACAACGGGTTTCCTCTAAAAATCTGTGTGGTCCTTAACCATGTGTCTGACGCCATATAACCGTAAATAAAATGTGTTGAGTGCGTCGTTAAATAAAACATTTCTTTCTTTCATGAAATATACTGAACAGCATTGAAAACGCACCACCAGTTGATGATAACCAAAGCGAATGGGGCGTATGTCAGCATTAAAAATACCAATGAATAAGTACGGTACTACCTTATAGACCATGCATGACGACGAATAACTTACAAAAACCCAATCAGTTCAATGGATGAACACTCCATGAAACACAACACCAAAACACAACATATTGCATGCATAGCATGAAAAACGTAAATTGAATGTGCAAATCATGCTCATTGGGGCTATAAAAGATAGTCTCTGAAAAGCTACTTTCATTTATGAAGTAGTCTTTGAGGGAATGTTAAACAAGTGATAGCAAGGTTGACAGCTGAGGAACGTGAACGTGCCTAGGGTTTGCTTCAAGTCGGCATTTCGAGTAGAGTCATTGCACAGCGGTTTGGATGCCACCGTTTAACTATCACTTGACTCCACAGGAGATACCAACAGACAGGAACCACCAGGGACCGTCCACGTCCAGGCCAATGACATGTTACGACACCACAACAAGGTCGCCATATTGTTCGCCTCCATCTTCGTGATCGAACGCTGCCAGCTGCAAGGACTGTACCAACTGTTCAAGGTCGACGAGTGGTTATCAGCACAGACACTGCGTCGCCGTCTTCGCTCTGCTGGGCTGCTTGCTCAACGACCATATGTTGGACCTATCCTGACTGATCGACATCGAAATGAGCGCCAGCGTTTGGCAGGAAGGTATCGTCATTGGCATGGTGTGCAATTCTCTGACGAACCCCGTTTCCATTTAAGGAATGCTGATGGTCGGTTGCGGGTGTGGCGTAGGCGTGGAGAACGTTACCACAATGACTGCCTTGTCCAAACGGATCGATGGGGTGGAGGGAGTGTTATGGTGTGGGGCGGGATTAGTTATCATCACCGAACAGCATTCCATGTTTGCCGTGGCAGAATGAATGCCATTTACTACCGGGATAACGTCTTGCAAAATCACGTCATTCCCTTCTTTAATCAGCATTGGGATATGCACACATTTCAGCAAGACAACACCCGAGCGCGCACAGCACGTGTTACAACAAAGTATCTAGCGAACAATAATATCCCTTTGCTTGAATAGCCAGCACTTTCCCTGATTTATCGCCAATAGAGTATCTTTAAGATTCCCTTGGTCAACGCATCTCACGTCGTCCACAAATGAATAACCTTAGAGAACTGGAAAACACACTACAGCAGGAGTGGAATGCTATTCCTTAGAACACTATTCGCAGACTTATCGGGTCGATGAGAAGACGTTGCATGGCTTGTGTTGCTGCAGATAGTGGTCATATCCGCTACTGACTTTTCATTGTGACCCCACTAATCAATGATTGTGCATCCTTTTTTGTTTGTTGTCATTATCAATCATCCATCTATTGCTGTTCACAACAACAACATTTATTGCTCAGGTATTCTTTTCGAAATCCAAACATTTCTTGGTGGTGCGTTTTTAATGCTGTTCATTATATATACCAATTTCTGATAGGCTGGCTGCCTTTTACTGCGAATAGAACTCAGTAACATATTTTATTCATCGGCATTTTGGCAAAGCAACTGAGTCAAATATAGGAAATGAATCTCAATATAGGAGTTTTATAAGATCCTATAAAAAAAGAGGACGAAATATAGGAGGTCTGGGAGGCCTGATATGCACTTTCCCATAGACAGGACAGCATATACCATGGTCCTTGATATACCACTCCTAAGACGTTGGTTGGGACAGGGAAAAATGAATTCTAGAATCGGCCCACCTAGGTGGTTTGAGCCTACGACCCAAGCACCTCAGTTGAAAGATCTACCGACTGAGCTAGAATTCGCAGACACAACAATAATAGCAGCAGCAGAAGCAGCAGAAGAAGTATAAGATGAAGCAGAATAAGAAGCATAAGAAGAAGAAGCAAAAGAAAGAAAGAAATGTTTTATTTAACGACGCACTCAACACATTTTATTTACGGTTATATGGCGTCAGACACATGGTTAAGGACCACACAGATTTTGAGAGGAAACCCGCTGTTGCCACTACATGGGCTACTCTTACCGATTAGCAGCAAGGGATCTTTTATTTGCGCTTCCCACAGGCAGGATAGCACAAACCATGGCCTTTGTTGAACCAATTATGGAGCCTTGCGGAGCACTCACACAGGGTTTGGAGTCGGTATTTGGATTAAAAATCCCATGCCTCGACTGGGATCCGAACCCAGTACCTACCAGCCTGTAGACCGATGGCCTAACCACTATGCCACCGAGGCCGGTCAAGAAGAAGAAGCAACAGAATAAGAAGCATAAAAAGAGGCATAAAAAGAGGCATGATAATAAGAAGTATAAGAAGAAGAAGCATAAGAAGAAGAAGTATAAGAAGAGGCATGATAATAAGAAGTATAAGAAGAAGTACAAGAAGAAGAAATATAAGAAGAAACATAAGAAGGAACAGCAGAAGAAGAAGCATATGGAGAAGAAGAAGAAGAAGAAGACGATGACGACGAAGAAGCAGTAGAATTACAAGCAGAGGAGGAAGACGAAGAAGAAGAAGACGACGACGAAGAAGCAATAGAATAACAAGCAGAGGAGGAAGAAGAAGAAGAAGAAGACGATGACGAAGAAGCAGTAGAATAACAAGCTGAGGAGGAAGACGAAGAAGAAGAAGAAGACGACGACGAAGAAGCAATAGAATAACAAGCAGAGGAGGAAGAAGAAGAAGAAGAAGACGATGACGAAGAAGCAGTAGAATAACAAGCAGAGGAGGAAGAAGAAGAAGAAGAAGCCGATGACGAAGAACCAGTAGAATAACAAGCAGAGGAGGAAGAAGAAGAAGAAGAAGCCGATGACGAAGAAGCAGTAGAATAACAAGCAGAGGAGGAAGAAGAAGAAGACGACGACGACGACGAAGAAGCAATAGAATAACAAGCAGAGGAGGAAGAAGAAGAAGGAGAAGAAGAAGAAGAAGACGATGATGAAGAAGCAATAGAATAACAAGTTGAGGAGGAAGACGAAGAAGAAGAAGAAGACGACGACGAAGAAGCAATAGAATAACAAGCAGAGGAGGAAGAAGAAGAAGACGATGACGAAGAAGCAGTAGAATAACAAGCTGAGGAGGAAGACGAAGAAGAAGAAGAAGACGACGACGAAGAAGCAATAGAATAACAAGCAGAGGAGGAAGAAGAAGAAGAAGAAGAAGAAGACGATGACGAAGAAGCAGTAGAATAACAAGCTGAGGAGGAAGACGAAGAAGAAGAAGAAGACGACGACGAAGAAGCAATAGAATAACAAGCAGAGGAGGAAGAAGAAGAAGAAGAAGACGATGACGAAGAAGCAGTAGAATAACAAGTTGAGGAGGAAGACGAAGAAGAAGAAGAAGACGACGACGAAGAAGCAATAGAATAACAAGCAGAGGAGGAAGAAGAAGAAGAAGACGATGACGAAGAAGCAGTAGAATAACAAGCTGAGGAGGAAGACGAAGAAGAAGAAGACGACGACGAAGAAGCAGTAGAATAACAAGTTGAGGAGGAAGACGAAGAAGAAGAAGAAGACGACGACGAAGAGGCAATAGAATAACAAGCAGAGGAGAAAGAAGAAGAAGAAGACGATGACGAAGAAGCAGTAGAATAACAAGCTGAGGAGGAAGACGAAGAAGAAGAAGAAGACGACGACGAAGAAGCAATAGAATAACAAGCAGAGGAGGAAGAAGAAGAAGAAGAAGACGATGACGAAGAAGCAATAGAATAACAAGCTGAGGAGGAAGACGAAGAACAAGAAGAAGACGACGACGAAGAAGCAATAGAATAACAAGCAGAGGAGGAAGAAGAAGAAGAAGAAGAAGACGATGACGAAGAAGCAGTAGAATAACAAGCTGAGGAGGAAGACGAAGAAGAAGAAGACGACGACGACGAAGAAGCAATAGAATAACAAGCAGAGGAGGAAGAAGAAGACGAAGAAGCAACAGAATAACAAGCAGAGGAGGAAGACGAAGAAGAAGAAGACGATGACGAAGAAGCAATAGAATAACAAGCAGAGGAGGAAGACGAAGAAGAAGAAGACGATGACGAAGAAGCAATAGAATAACAAGCAGAGGAGGAAGACGAAGAAGAAGAAGACGATGACGAAGAAGCAATAGAATAACAAGCAGAGGAGGAAGACGAAGAAGAAGAAGACGATGACGAAGAAGCAATAGAATAACAAGCTGAGGAGGAAGAAGACGACGAAGAAGAAGACGATGACGAAGAAGCAATAGAATAACAAGTTGAGGAGGAAGAAGAAGACGACGAAGAAGACGATGACGAAGAAGCAATATAATAACAAGCAGAGGAGGAAGACGAAGAAGAAGACGATGACGAAGAAGAAATAGAATAACAAGCAGAGGAGGAAGAAGAAGAAGAAGAAGAAGAAGAAGAAGAAGAAGAAGAAGAAGAAGAAAAAAAAGCATTCTGAGAGAGTTGCTAAAGCAATACATGTCCCTTACCGGAACTACACCCTTTTCGTATCCCCAAAAACCAACGACCACAACTTAGTCAAAAATTAATAAAATGAAAATTGGGTAAATCGCCATGAAAGTCAAACTTCATCAGTAGCAGAACATGATAAAGCTATATACAAAATGTCAGCTCGATATCTTGAGGCATTGCAAAAATAAACATCAGGTAAACAGATAACTTTGCCAAAAAATCAATAAATCGCCACGAAATTCAAACTTGATCTGTTATAGTACATGATAAAGATATACACAAAATTCCAGATCAAGGCACTGTGAAAAAACCCAAACCCAAAACAACAACAAAACAAAAACAAAACAAAACAAAAAAACGCAATATTCAGAAAATTATATGTGTGGTAAACGGACAGACAGACAAGCTGACAGAAGGACGGCAATGAAGCCTATAGTGCCCATCGGTTTGATCGGTTGGGGGACTAATAATAATGCCTTTAAGTATTTTATACAAATATTGCTATATATGAAATAACTATAAATTTGAAGAATAGAAATTTTAATAAACAAATGTGGTAAAAAAAAAAAAAAAAAAAATTCATCCTATGTACACAACTATAATAATATGATGAGAAGAAATGTAAACATAGTACATAGAAACGACATTAACACATACATGTAATGGCTGGACATAGCCCAGTGGTACAGCGCTCGCTTGATGTGCTGTCAGTGTGGAATCGATCCCCGTCAGTGGGCCCATTGGGCTATTTCTCGTTCCAGCCAGTGCACCACGACTGGTATATCAAAGGCCGTGATATATACTACACTGTCTGTGGGATGGTGCATATAAAAGATCCCTTGCTGCTAATCAAAAAGAGTAGCCCATGAAGTGGCGACAACGGGTTTTTTCTCTCAATATCTGTGTGGTCCTTAACCATATTTCTGACTCCATATAACCGTAAATACAGTGTGTTGAGTGCGTCGTTAAATAAAACATTTTACATACTGTGCATGTATCGCACAAAAACAGGGAAAAAACACCGCGTCACCCACTATAATATGAAAGCATCTTGCTACTTGTATGTAATGCCATGAAAGTGAAACTTGATCTGTAACAGTACATGATAAAGCTATTAATTAAAATTTCAGTTCAATATATCACGGTATTGTGAAGAAAAAACATGCGGAAAACACATTTTCTATATCCTAAGTTCCATGGGCATAACTCTGTCAAAAATGGATAAATCGCCATGAAAGTAACCGTATATAATAAAGCTATACCACAAAATTTCAGCTCAATATCTCAAGACTTTGTGAGAAGAAAGAAAGAAAAAAAAACGATCGGAAAACTATTTGTGGGACAGACCGACGGACAGACAGACAGATAGACAGAGGGACGGAGATGAAACCTAATGTTCCCTCCGGTTAAACCGGCAGGAGACTAATATTGCTATAATAAATTACTATAAACTTGAAGAAAAAAAGCGTTTTAATTTTCAAGTGTGTGACATTTTTCGTTTTACTTCGCCCTATACCCAAGGGGCCACTGGATCAGATCCCCAGATTTTTGTCGTGCTATTGAAAATGCTACACTGGATCAGGCAACGGGTTACTCTTCGTGTAAAGTAAAGAAAAATGCGAATCACGAAGAATATCACTGCTGAGCTCTAACAACCATCTGTAACTACTTCAGAAACAGAACCACAAACACAGTGATCATGAGCCCTAACAACCATCTGTAACTACTTCAGAAACAGATGCCACAAATACAGTGATCATGAGCCCTAACAACCATCTGTAACTACTTCAGAAACAGATGCCACAAATACAGTGATCATGAGTCCTAACAACCATCTGTAACTACTTCAGAAACAGATTACAGTGATCATGAGTCCTAACAACCATCTGTAACTACTTCAGAAACAGATGCCACAAATACAGTGATCATGAGCCCTAACAACCATCTGTAACTACTTCAGAAACAGATGCCACAAATACAGTGATCATGAGCCCTTACAACCATCTGTAACTTCTTCAGAAACAGATGCCACAAACACAGTGAATGAGTCAACAACCATCTGTAACTACTTCAGAAACAGATGCCACAAATACAGTGATCATGAGCCCTAACAACCATCTGTAACTACTTCAGAAACAGATGCCACAAATACAGTGATCATGAGCCCTAACAACCATCTGTAACTACTTCAGAAACAGATGCCACAAATACAGTGATCATGAGCCCTAACAACCATCTGTAACTACTTCAGAAACAGATGCCACAAATACAGTGATCATGAGTCCTAACAACCATCTGTAACTACTTCAGAAACAGATGCCACAAATACAGTGATCATGAGCCCTAACAACCATCTGTAACTACTTCAGAAACAGATGCCACAAATACAGTGATCATGAGCCCTTACAACCATCTGTAACTTCTTCAGAAACAGATGCCACAAACACAGTGATCATGAGTCCTAACAACCATCTGTAACTACTTCAGAATCAGATGCCACAAACACAGTGATCATGAGCCCTAACAACCATCTGTAACTACTTCAGAATCAGATGCCATAAATACAGTGATCATGAGCCCTAACAACCATCTGTAACTACTTCAGAAACAGATGCCACAAATACAGTGATCATGAGCCCTAACAACCATCTGTAACTACTTCAGAAACAGATGCCACAAATACAGTGATCATGAGCCCTAACAACCATCTGTAACTACTTCAGAATCAGATGCCACAAATACAGTGATCATGAGCCCTAACAACCATCTGTAACTACTTCAGAAACAGATGCCACAAACACAGTGATCATGAGCCCTAACAACCATCTGTAACTACTTGAGAAACAGATGCCACAAACACAGTGATCATGAGCCCTAACAACCATCTGTAACTACTTCAGAATCAGATGCCACAAACACAGTGATCATGAGCCGTAACAACCATCTGTAACTACTTCAGAAACAGATGCCACAAATACAGTGATCATGAGCCCTAACAACCATCTGTAACTACTTCAGAAACAGATGACACAAATACAGTGATCATGTTACGAAATAACAAGTAACATTTTTGCAAATTAACAGAAAAAACCTAAACACAGAGGGATAATTGTTTGTTGCGATGCTAGCTGATTTTGATGGATAAAAAAAACACTGGATGTGACCTATTTAATATGGCGTGGCTGATCACAAAAAAAAAGCCACTTATAATAAGCGAAGTGTCAGCAGGATATCAATACAGTCTTTGTTAAACAATATCCAGCTTCTTTCCTGACAACCACCAACATCGGGTCCATCCAGGGAAAGACAATACAGTATTGAAGATGCTATGCGAATAGTATGCATAATTCAGATCTTGGCCCTTCAACGTACAAATCCTAGGTGCACATGATTGTAAAGTACCTTACGTTACTGCCAAATACTACTCTTCGTCTCATTTGTGATGGTTATTGCTCAGAACGGGTAAAGCTGAACTTGTGCAAAAAAATGGCCAGACAAAGGTAGAGAACAGGAAATCTTTGATCTCAGTCAAATCTTACTAAAGTCGTGGGAATGGAATGACTTTTGTTTTACAAACAAACAACCGAAAACAAGACAGAACTCCTTTATGACTACTTGTTGTCTGGTCTTTTACATATCGACAGTATATCTATATCACAAAAAATACCCAGTATATATAAGCGTATGAGACGGGGGGGCACTGGGGGGGGGGGGGGGGGGGACTGCTCCCCTAGTGCTGGGGCACACCCGCAACTTAGGGCAAAAATGACAGGAGATATTCGGGAAAATTAGTTAACCCGAGACCTTTTTATCATGTATTTCAGTTATTCTACCATCGAAATTAGTAGCAGTGGTTGGAGAACTCTACCCGGGTGTAATTCAGGTTTACACAGACGGGTCGAAGGATCCAGCCACTGGGAAAACAGGAATGGCCTTTATAATAAAACAAATTAAATTGTATAAAGAAATCAGTAGCTATTAGGGCTAGGTTATCTGATAATATCTCAGTATATACTTCAGAATTAATGACCATACTGTATTCCCTGAAGTGGATAGAAAGATATCATAATATTAATAGCCCCAGTAGATATGTCATTTTCTCTGACAGTCTTAGTGCCCTGCAGGCAATCAATGGAACCCAGAGTGTCAGACCTGAAATCATACAAAAAATATATAAAATTAATGCTATAATTGTCGCTAGGGGGACTCATCTCACCATGGAGTGGGTCCCGGCACATATTGGAATAGCTGGCAATGAATTGGCCAATGCCAACGCTAAGAAGAGCTTGCAGGAGCCTACAATCGGTGTTCCGATAGAACATAACTATAATGAGATTAATTCCATAGCTGAACCACACTTTGGAGCTCTGTGGCAAATAGAATGGAACCACAGAACCAGAGTGTGGCATGCCTATATAAACAAAAAGCGACCACTCCTGGACCAGTTTCTTTTAATGTTAAAGACTTAGAATTGGTGTCTCTTCGGCTTTAAATGATTTTAAATTTAAAATTAGGAACATTAAGTCACCCAATTGTTTAGTATGTCATAAAGTTGAAGATGTAAAGCATTTTTTGATCGACTGTACTAAATATGACCAAATTAGACTGAAACTGGTTAATTATTTTAATAAAAAGAATATAGATTTCAATGCATATAATTTATTAAATCCATCAAAAGATAATAAAGTAGTAATAGATAGGTTGTTGGTCGCTTTTGTTTATCAATCTAAGGTTAATATTTAATATATTTAGGGGTTTCCATGACCCGACCCTAACCATAGCTTAGGCATTGTTAGATTGGTGCAAATATGGCGGGTTCGGGTGTTATTGGAAGCCCCTTTACATTTAATAGTTAGTCATTTAAGGTGGGCCTGGTAACTGCACTCAATCACTGTTTGCTCCTCCGATACCCTTTTGTTGGAAGGAATCGTACGGTCCGGTCTCACCTCCGATTGCAATGTCGCGCCTGGCTTGCTTGAATATTAATTTTAATTTAATGTACCGGCTTTTAATAATAATGTTGTATATAAATTTAATATAAAGTTTTTAATATTTGTGATGTTGGTATTGAAGGATGAATGTGACTTACTTCGGGTTGATAACGGGGATTGTTATCTGGCAGCAACAGCCCCCTGCTCGCCGACCGAGTATATTGTATATATTTTTTAAATTCTTATTGGTGTTAAATATTTTTTAAATTTCATAGTTTACAAGCGTGATCGTTTTAATGAGTTTTAATTTATTTTTATACAGGTTTTAATTTATTGATAATAAAAAGAAATCGGAACTCAATAGGGCGGTGCGCTGCTCCTATCCTAGTTGGTGGAACCTGCTAATATACCCCGTTTGCATCCTCTAATGTTCTAAATTAAAGGGTGACATCGTCTGGTGAATGACGTAACCTTCAGTTTCTCGCGGTCAACAGAGAGGCACCTCTGGACTTCAGGATCTTCCGAATACGTTTTCATTCTGCCAGGCTCACCAGACGCAAACTTTCCTGTCCTTTGTCAGCTACCAGCGGACATGGATCACTCTCCTAGTGATCCAGCCGCTGGATCTTAATTCAAGGAGCACCGAGACTGGAGGGCACGACGATTGGGTTGACGGGGGAGGGCTCGGGGGGGGGGGGGGGGGGGTAGGTGGTATGCCACCGGAAATAGGTTAGGGCCACAGGGGTAGGCGGGTTCGGCCGTAGGGGGAGTTAGGAATGTCTGGAGGACTGCCTCCTCCCCCCTCGGGGCCCTCCACTGCTTCGGCCACACTGAAGTTCCCAATACGATGGGTGCCCCTTATAACACTCTGTCCCCTACTAAATAAACTTCCTGTAGCCTTGGCCCAACCTCCTGGGTAACTAACCTTCAAAAATAATTTTTAGGGCTAATATAAAAAGAAATTAAAATTTAAGATATAATTTTATATTTAGAAATGCCCGATCACAAATGGCGATCAAAATTTGTAATATAAATTTAATTTATTTTATATATTAATTTTTATTAGAAACGGCGCATCAAAAATATAGTTGTAAAGTCCCTATTCCCTCATTTGTTTAATTTCAAAATTGACCCAAGTAATTTCTGCCCCGGATTGGGCCTCTGGCCTCCAGAGGCCGAACCCGAGGTAGACATGCTCGAAACCGTAGTGGTATATGAGCATGTTAAAAACATTATCTACTTACCTCAAAATTAGTTGTAATACATATAAAAAAATGTGTAGTGATTCGTTAGCAACCATATATATAGCTGTTTGGTGGTATTGCTAATTTGAATAAAACTTATTATCCAGATTCGTGCATATTCGTTTAATTCGGACCCCCCCCCCCCTCCCCCCCCCCCAGCCTAACCCTACAAAAATGTGAGTCCGTACGCCTATGCCAGTATAGATATATATATACTACTCAAAAGAATTTAAGGGTCAGACGATATTTTCGACATTATTTTCTGAATGTCAATTATATTAGCTAGACCATAATGTCACGCATGGTATTGTTCCATTTTGACGAAAGTGGGTCTAAGCAACCCATAAATGAATTAAAATCCACTGTCATTGACACTGTCGACTAGTTCTAATGGCGAAAACATGCTTACATTTGCACGTAAATTAGGGCAAAAGCGAAAGGTCTGCTAAGTGCCTATAACTTGCTTTTTCACAAAGCGCTTCATTTGCACGCTTTGCATGTGTATTCCATGTTCCCAATGCTGAATTTCCGTATAATTGGAGCTTGCGTTCGTGTACGGTGCACACTCCAAATTCGACAATGGTACGACGTCAACTGACTATCGAAGATCGAGGAAGGGCTATTGCTTGGCTTCAGGATGGCAATAGCAAAGAAATGTTGCTCTGAGACTTGGTGTCAGTCAGAGTGTCGTTGGCCGACTGTGGCAACGGTACCAAGCAACGAATTCTGTTCGAAATCGTCCACGTTCGGGAAGATCCCGAAGCACTACAAATAGAGAGGACCGCTACATCACCAATATGGCTCTACGTCAACGCACAACCCACTGCACGCGATTACGTGACAATCTGCGGACTGCGACTGGAACTCGAGTGTCTGATCAAACCATACGCAATCGTCTGAGAGCCAATAATCTACGCTGCCGTCGCCAGGCTGTTCGATCACCACTCCTACCACGTCACAGAACGGCCAGACGTCACTGGTGCACACTTCATCTGCGGTGGCAACGTGTTCAGTGGGGTCGAGTGATGTTCACTGATGAGTCCAGGTTTAGTCTCCAGTTCAACGACAGTCGGGTTCGTGTTTACAGACGTCCTGGGGAGCGCTTCGCTGACGTTAACGTTAGACAACGTCACCGGTTCGGTGGTGGCAGCGTCATGGTGTGGGGCGGCATCTCTATCCACCACAGGACCCCCCTCTATGTGGTGGATGGCAATCTGAATGGAATCCGCTATCTGAATGAGATTATCCGGCCGTTGGTTCTCCCAGGCAGATTGGCGGCGGGGCAGCTCTGCAGGATGACAATGCCAGACCCCACCGCGCCAGGGTGGTAACGGACTTTCTCAGACAACAAGGTATCGCCAGGATGGATTGGCCAGCATATTCGCCTGACTTGACCCCAATAGAGCACGCCTGGGACGAATTAGGCAGGAGAGTTCGGGATAAAAATGCCCATCCGGCCAACCTTCATGATCTGGGTCAACTTCTTATGGCAGAGTGGCAGGCCATTCCCCAAGAGTTCTTCAGACGTCTGATCAACAGCATGAGGCAACGATGTGTCGAGTGTATTCGCGCCAGGGGTGGATTCACACACTATTAAACGAATGTTCTAATGTGTAAAATCCATGTTTGACAACCTTCAACTTTGACAGCATGTCATGTGACTTTCTTGTATACAGTGACGTTTATTTGTGGGTTTTTGTAAATATGGAACAATAAATTAAATTTTTGGTGTAGTTTACATCATCAATCTAATACACTCTGAAACTTATTTGGTTATACATTTTTGACCCTTAAATTCTTTTGAGTAGATATATATTTGCAAATACATCAGTCCAGATACAGACGTCTCTTACCGTTAATTTCACAAAGAGGCTGACCCAAGGCTTGCACTGCATATTGTCTATGTTTCGTCGACGGACGCAGGCACATGTCTCGTAGTTGATTACACTGATGTGTACATACTGGTACCCATGCTTCTTATTGCTATCAAATGCAAGGAACATCAACATTGAAAAGAGGGATAATCTACCACAATGTAAAGGCATTGACAGAACACAATGTGAATGCCCACCAGTTTTTCACGGGGGTGACTATACCCATCCATTATTTGGGCTTTCCAAGTTTAAGATTTTCATGATGCAGAAATGACATAACGCAACATTTTTACTGACAGTTGGCCTAAAAGGAAGAAAAGAAACACCTGGGGAAAGTCAGTATATCCCCTGACAAAGGGCAAAAAGATCAAATTCACACTTATGAACCACCTGCCTAGAATACCAAGTTGGCCAACACCACTGACCTACTAGACATGACATACTAGATGAGCTAATATATATAATGATTCCAGTTTAATACCGATGGTGATAGCTCGAAATAGGTAGACAATGCTCAGTCCAGTGATGAAAGTAGATAACATTTATGTTTACAACACTGTTCTATATTATCACATTATTCTAGGTACTCTATATACATCACCCATCTGAGAGTGATTTGTGCACTTTCAACTCAGATACTTTTTGAATCATGATATCAATTTTTTCGTTGAGATTTAGATAACATTTTACTATATATGATCCATATTCTTAGTCTATAGTCCTTACGACAGGAAGCGCCATTTTCGTACTATGGTATTTACTACAAGTTATTTATTCCTTGGCCGATTGTTTTCTAAATTGACACAAAATAGTGTTTTTTGTTAGTGTGTGTGTGTGTGTGTGTGTGTGTGTGTGTGTGTGTATGTGAATGGTGTAGACCGTGGACATCGTTATAAAACACACCCACGAAGTGAGGACCTGGTGCAATCCGTGGACGTCCACGGTCCGATTTCAATTAAAATTACTTTTACATTGTTACAAATGGTGTTCTATCTTGGTCTATGTTGATTTTATTGATAGTCCACACAATGGGGGTTTCATGCGATTTTTGTGTATATGTGTGTATACTGTCCTGATTGTCGTGTGTGAACTTCCAGCCTGCAATGTCCTCGGTGCTGCGTTACCGTGCGTATTGCCTGAGCGGACATGATTGCGCATGCGCGTCAAGTATAAAAAGCGCCATGCTACGAGGACATGGAAGAAGTTAAGTATGGTAAGTTTTTTGTTTGGTTTTTTTAATAATTAATGTGAAAATAATTGAACAACATTCACAATAATCGTGTTCTAATTCCTACAATGTCAACATGCGTGTTTATTATGTAAACTAATAGTTTAATGCTATTAGTGCAAGTTTTATTAAGTGTCAACGCATACGTTGAGCAGACATCAACATCATAAAACACCATTTTTAAATGCCACTTAAATATTCAAAATATTTCACCTATTATTGCTTTAAAGGCAATACAAGTATATACATTTTATGGTGACATTTTATAGCAGGACTTGAAATAGTTTTGTTCCTAAAATATTTGGCTAATAGTTGGGCTGGCTAAAACTAGTAGAAGATACTTCTGTTTTTTACACAGAAACTGAGAAAGGTCAGCAAAATAATGAATAAGTGAAATCAGCCTATAATCTATATATGTGATCTACAAACGTATGTTATACTGATATGTTAATATGGGTAAGATTGGTTTATTTTTGCCATCTTAAATATTATTATGATTTCGGCCTTCAGACTTTCTATCCAGAATGAAAGAATATTCAGTAACAGTTTCATGGAAATTCTACCTCTGCATAGTAAATATCTACTAAATATCTATACTATTTCTCTTCAAATAATACTATATTTAATTAACCACAAAATGCCATTCCCTATTTTTGTATTTAATTAATGAAGCCATGTGTTATATTTTAAAAATGATACATGCTGGTTTTCATGGACGATAACAGAACTGGTTGTGGATTCTGAAGATTTCAACAATGAGAAAACTGACACACAGCAAGAACCTCTGGGTAAATTGAAATATTATTATTTGTATCTCTTGAGGCTGAAACAAAGACTTTTGTCTTGGATCTGCACAAAGGTCAATTTTAACTTTGCACATTTAAAAAAAAAATCAATTGACCAATGGAATGAAGATACTGCCACATGTAAATGCTAAAACACGCAATATCATTTCAGAGTTTGTTGTGGCACAAACTATACCCTTTTAGCTTCATAGAAGTATCATCTACTTGATTTGCCAACACATATTCCTTTCCTTTTCTAAAAAGAAATAAAAGATATTGTTGCCATATACTTGTTAAATGAGTCCTTATAGAGATTTCTGGAATAAACGATAAACACTTACTCAAACATGAACATTTGGATGTGTATGTTATTGAAATATCTTTATCATTGTATTAACAGCTTTTTTTCTAGGAGTTCGAGTTCCAGAGTTGGATTCTGAAAATATTGATGTCAACAGTGTTGACGCACAACTAGAACCTTTGCGTAAAGTGAAATGTTTTTTGTTGTTGTTTTTTAAAGCCTTGCTCATCCAATATAAGTTAATTTGGATTTTTCTGTCTTTTAAATGAAACAAACTTAAATATATACAAATGTAGCTTTTCTAAATATTTATGGTCATTGTATTCATATTAAATGGGTATTAGTACATATGGGTGTATAAACCTTAAAGCACTTATATAAAGGAGAGCTTTTGGCTATGCAAATTCACTCTGCATAAGCTTGTTATTGAGATATTGTCATCATCTCTAGTGTCCTTTGACGTTTACATCAATGCTTGTAGTGTTTACTGTTCTGATTGTGGGAAAGTGGTAGAAATAGCCTATCTTTGTGGTGGACGAGTGTTTTACTGTGGCAGATACCTAAAGAAAAAGGTGCCGATAAGTCTTTTAGCAATTGGTTTTCTTTCCTTTCATTTCCATGTATTGATTATTATTTATCTGTTTCTAGGGGTTCCAGTCATCACAAAGATTGTAGAGCAGACACCCAATGACAGTAAGAGTTGTTTCTTTATACTACTTTCACTGTTGTGCAAATAAGTAAATAATTCCCATTGCTGTACTAACCATATTTAATATGTAACACATTTGCATGGACTCACTTTGACTACTCTTCAAGTTCTAGTATACTGTACCATAACATGATCTTATTTCTTTAAATTTGGTAATTAAATTAAAATTATATTGATTTGGAATACCAAACCTCACTATTTTATCAGCCAACTCGATTTAACTGAACCACAAAGGCGGGGATTCCATGTTAACTCTAGCAGAAATGTTCATGTTCATAAGAGGACCCATTAAATAGGCCAATGATCTGGTATGGTACATATATGCATTAACATTTATATGTTATATATTTCAGTGTCACCAAAATCCGTACCTAGACACAAACGAGTAGCTTGGTCTTCTGCTGAAACAGAAGCTGTGCTGAGACAGTTCGCTACTAATATAGCAATGAAGGTGTTACCAGGAAAGAGACAAATTGAAGACATATTGTTTTCAGAACCAGTTTTAGCACATCGTTCTTGGAAAAATGTCAAGGATTTTATTCGAAACCGCATAGTCAGCAAAAATAAACTGTAGTTTACAAGGGGACATTTATAGTTACTAAGTATTTGATTAGGTTTTCACTTCACAGTATTACTTAGCTTTGTTTTCAAATCCAGTTTTAATACAGTTTTCATGGACGGATATAAAAGTATTTAAAAAATCGCATAGTGAACAAACAATTTACAATTGTAACTATTAACATCATGTCAAATAAAAGACATTTTTATTTTATTGGCTTCTTTGTATACTAGTATTACATATCGTCAGAAAATATCTGAATAAATTGCACATGGCATGTAATAGGAATGATCCAAAGCAAAGTAATAGAAAAAAATTAGACTGCTTTCTCTTTATTCATTTTTGGGGCGGGACGTAGCCCAGTGGTAAAGTGCTCGCTGGATGCGCGGTCGGTTTAGGATCGATCCCCGTCAGTGGCCTCATTGGGCTATTTCCCGTTCCAGCCAGTGCTCCACAACTGGTGTAACAAAGGCCGTGGTATGTACTATCCTGTCTGTGGGATGGTGTATATAAAAGATCCCTTGCTGCTAATCGAAAAGAGTAGCCCATGACGTGGCGACAGCGGGTTTCCTCTCTATATCTGTGTGGTCCTTAACCATATGTCTGACGCCATATAACTGTAAATACAATATGTTGACTGCGTCGTTAAATACAGCATTTCCTTCCTTTTTTAATTTTATTAATGACTTTTGAAACATTAAAACTTGATTTTGTCAAAACACATAATTTTTTCATAGCCAGCGTGGTTGTTGTGCCTCGAACTGAACAGCACACATATCAAATATGGTTGGGTATACTTATTGTCGTGCTTACATCCAATTAAGGTTCAAGCACGCTGTCATGGGCACATCGCGCAGCTTCCTGAGCATCTGTCCAGGACAGATATTAATATTAGTAGAAGAGACGAAACCCACTATCACCAAACTAGTGTAGCTACTATTTCCTATAAGCAGCAAGGGATCTTTTATATGCACTTTCCCATAGACAGGCCTTTGTTAATCCAGTTATGGAACCACTGGTCGGTGTAAGTAGTTACACTTTCCCATTGAGCCTTGCGGAGCACTCTCATTGGGTCGGACTCAATATCGATATTAAAACATACAATGCCTCGACTGAGTTTCGATCTCAGTACCTACCAGCCTCATGTCCGATAGCTTAACCACTGTGCCACCGAGGCCGGTGTATCAGATATGAAAGCCATCCATTAAAGAATGCAGAACTAAATGTGTTAATACAATGTGTGTCTGCACTGTGTTTGCATTATTAATCTAAAAATCTATATGCAGATGTATTTGTGTCCTCTGCCTACGTTCATGATGTGTGTGTCCTCGGTGTGTATAATCAGTATGTGTGTGCGTCCTCTGTCTGACTTTGTTAATATGATGTGTGTGTCCTCAGTGTGCATGTATTATGAATACATTTATCCTCTGTCTGCCTGTGTTAATACAAAGTGTGTCCTCAGTGTGTATAATCAGTATGTGTGTGCGTCCTCTGTCTGACTTTGTAAATATGATGTGTGTGTCCTCGGTGTGTGTATAATCAGTATGTGTGCGTCCTGTGTCTGACTTTGTAAATATGATGTGTGTATCCTCAGTGTGTATAATCAGTATGTATGTGCGTCCTCTGTCTGACTTTGTTAATATGATGTGTGTGTCCTCAGTGTGTATAATCAGTATGTGTGTGCGTCCTGTGTCTGACTTTATAAATATGATGTGTGTGTCCTCAGTGTGTATAATCAGTATGTGTGTGCGTCCTCTGTCCGACTTTGTTAATATGATGTGTGTGTCCTCGGTGTGTATAATCAGTATGTGTGTGCGTCCTCTGTCTGACTTTGTTAATATGAGTTGTGTGTCCTATGTGTGCATGTATTATGAATACATTTATCTTCTGTCTGCCTGTGTTAATACACAGTGTGTCCTCAGTGTGTATATATTGTCAACTATATTTGTGTGTCCTAAGTCTGCCTATGTTAATATGATGCGTGTCCTCACTCTCTATAGTATCCTTTTGTGTATCGTGTGTATTATCATAATGTGAGATGAGTGAATCATAATATTATTACCAAATGTTGGACACATCTCACATAAAACTGTCCACGCTCTGTATGTACATTGCCAAATGGTGTGTCCTCAGTTTTACCACATCAGTCGCATACAAAATACACATGTGTGTCCTCACTTTGATAGGTCTGGTAAACACAGTGAAAGTCATCATATTTCAATGCCAATGCACATGCTACTTAAGGATGTTCTATAAGTGGCATGTGCAAAAGCACACCACTGTATATTTAAAACTAAGCAAGTCCACTATCTGGACAAACGTGTGTGTGTGTGTGTGTGTGTGTGTGTGTGTGTGTGTGTGTGTGTGCGTGTGCGCGCGCGTGCGATTTTCAACAGGTTCGGTTAGGATCACTTTTTCTATCATCATCAGGTATATGGAACTGAGCTATCCCATGAAAGAAAGCCATGTAAGAAATTTCTATCTTACATGGGGTATCACGCGCTTACATTTAACATGACGTCGGTGGTAATATATGACGTCATATTAATGTGAGGCGGTGACTTGAGGTCATTAGCCACAGTTTTAAATTAATATTTTGTTATAAAAACCTTCATTTTAAAAGCTATCTTGTTAATTTGTAGTGTTAAATTTTATTTAAGACATGAAACAAAAACGGTAAATACGATAGTGCAGTTTATTTATGATAAAATGGTCAAATAAAAAGGTTAATTGTTCAGCCATTTTTGTCTGTTCGTGTAAAATAATGGTTTATTTACGGAATGTGGGATAGAAAAAGTACACCCTCGGTGGTGAAAATTTCGACCATGGGACTCGGCAAGCCTCGTCCCAGGTCGAAATTTTCACCACCTCGGGTGTACTTTTTCTATCCCACATGACCGCATATGATGGAGT
Organism: Gigantopelta aegis; assembly: GCF_016097555.1. Taxonomy (NCBI): domain Eukaryota; kingdom Metazoa; phylum Mollusca; class Gastropoda; order Neomphalida; family Peltospiridae; genus Gigantopelta; species Gigantopelta aegis. The sequence goes on along the minus strand of NC_054701.1, from coordinate 19,803,068 downwards.
CTAATAGAGTCGAGTCGGGTAATTCCGTACGGTCGGCTAACTCCGTACACCCAAATAAAACATGTTGTACATTCTACGACTTTGTGTTTTCATTACCCATAATATTGTTACGTCATCTTAAAATAATTTCCGGGGCATTTCCAGCTATTTATATCCATATTTACGATTAGCTGAAGGTGTTGCACACTGATTGGCTGAGAGTTCTTTCCGTGACAGCTGAACAACACACCATTGACAAGAAAGGCACCAACTGTTGATATTCACTACACCGGTTATTATGTGTAATACACGTATTCTGAATAAATCGTGAATATCGAGTATTATGGTATTAAACATTAATAATATTTTTGAAGTTAAAAAATGTTATACATGTTCAATTGTTGTTATAAAAACAAACATATTTGACACATAAAAAGTGTACGGAGTTAGCCTCCGTCATTTTATGACACCTTTACAGCTGCGGCAAATTACATACAGACACACAGACACCAAAATTATGCTCACATAGGTCAATAGCCTACCTGTCAATATGTGGGGGTTTTCTGATTAAAAAAAAGAAATTGTTTAGTTAAAATGTTTCTCTGTGTAGTAAATACACTACTTTTAAAGCCAAACCATACCACTGTGCGGATCCAGAGCATACTCAAAATACTCAACATTTTACACTTCACAAAAGGGAGATCACTCAGTATTAGTATTGTTCAGGCATACCATCTGTCTGCAGTATGCTATATACGAACTTCCCCCAAACCTGTACGGAATTACCCAACTCGACTCTAATCATTAATATTCCACAGTGATTGCATTAAATATAGGGAAATACTTAAAGGGAGGGTAAACTCAAATAAGAGCCTTGTGTTGGAAAGATGCATACCCGAACCACCAACACATACTGACACTTTAACAAATGAAAAACGCGTAATTTTAGAAAAAAACAAAAAAAAACATGATTATTCCTTCTAACTGGGGGCAGCCATTTTGTTTCGTTTTTGTGACGTCCGGTGGTATAGCTTGGGGCGAAGTGACGTTAGCTCCGTCCAACCCCTCTTAAGCACAGTGTAAACAAACGCTCTAATTTACAAGGCGCTTCGCTTTCATCAACCTGACTTGTAAAACAACATAAATGACTTGATAGTATAATAAACTATTTAACTAAATATATTTCAATTTGCATCAATGGAGTTATAGTATTTTTCTCTTTAAATAAAATACAAAGACAAAATTATTATTACGCCTATAGGTAGGGTACGTTCGAGCAAAAACGACCACTCGAGATACCCAAGTGATAATTTTCTTTTCTTTGGGACTACGTAATTGGTCAGTTTTGTGATTTTAGATGGGAAAGTCTACTTAATCAAGGGTTTTAAGAATTACTTACAGTAATAAAGTGATAATGTCCATTGCGATTTGAGAGGCGTCCGCGCGGCTAACAGACAATACCTTGTGATCTTAATAAAAGAGGCACGTCTTTTTAGTGTGTCTAGACATAGTGTCTGGGGACCGTCTAAATATACACCTGCCAATCAGGAACCACAGGTACAGGCCACGGAAAGAAAAGACCAATTAACCAAGAACACACTCGGATTATTATTTCAGTACGTGGGTTAATTTATGTACAAAACAAGTATATATTATTTTTCAATACAAAATAAGCCACCATTGTCAAAGTGTTGAAATAACTGTATTATGTTGCCGGCTTACTGGGATGGATATTATTACAGAAGATTGCGATGCATCTGCCAAAAATCAAGTATGTTTTGTTTCTTCACTTCGAAGACTTGACACGTTAGGTATTACGTAACCACCAGCTCGCTAGAGGGCGTATTCACTGGGATGGTACAAAATGGCTGCGCCCGTTATATATACTAGCCATCACATTTAAGCGGTTTATTAATTAACTATACGATTATACTTGTTGATATTAAACAATAATGTGCGTTATATATCGTTGAATATGCATACCAGGCCAAATACCTTAATTGTCCCTTCCTTTAATCGTAGCCACCAGGATGTAACATCTCGCGAAATGCGATTTTAAGCTACGCCCTTTTTCGTAAGCCACACCTCATGTCACAAACGAGTCTGATATGTTTTCGCAGGAAATAAACATAAATATGAACGAGTAGGCCTAATTCCCTAGTAAATTATGTCAAATATAGATCTGTGTTATTGTAACGAGCATTTAATAAAATATTAAGTAATACAAATCAGTTTTGTAACTGAACGTTTTTCAATGTGTTTTTTTTCTTCTAATCTGTACTTCCGATGTTTTGACGTATCTACGTAGTCCGATACACCTGCCGTCAACTCAGCAACTGAGTTTATGACAGATGTATCGGACTACAAACAACGCTGTAAACGTTTGTAAACGTGACACAATATTAATAATACGTGAATAATATATCGCATAGTTTTGGGGGTGTTTTTTAACGTCTGTATCAGATATGTAAACATGAATATATATATACAGTATATGTAAAAATTAATATATAATCGTGGGTTAATTCATTATCTACCACCTACAGGTAAAGTGAGGGTTAAATGACCTAACAATTGACCTAACAATGTGGTACATGATATTTGGCTAATGTCAGGGCTTTAGATTGCACCAAAGCTGCACATGTACTATATATGCTGGGGTAAATTGAGCAAAAATTATAAACTACAGATTTCAATTTTATAAGGGTGGATTTTCAATTTTATATGTAATGTTAATTTCAGCTAAATAAATGCCTTCTTATGCAGACACTGAAAATTAAATATGAATATGATGGATTAATCCATTATCTAAATGATCAGGGTATATTTACAATTTGTTATTTGTAATTTTCATTTTCTATTTTTGTAAAAGTGAGGCGGGATATAGCCCAGTGGATTAAGCATTAACTTGATGTGAGGTAAGTCTGGGATTAATCCCTGTCGGTGGGCCCATTGGGCTATATAAACACTAATAATTAAATATGTATATGATGGATTAATCCATTATCTAAATGTTCAGGGTAGGTTTCCAAATTATAAGAAATTATTATTATTATTATTATTTTTATTATTATTTTAAAAAATATATGTGAATAACCTTACTGTATGTTTACTATCAGTGCTAGGGATAGTTTTAGGAAACTGACACACTTAAGATTTCAATAGGGTAGATTTTATAGTACCTAACTACCGATGGTACAATATCATCCACCGAGTGTAGGCCTACTTTTTCCATAATATAGTATATTAATTTATATATTTGTTAGCTATTGATTTCTCGTTCCAGCACGACTGGCATATCAAAGGATGTGGTATGTACTACCCTGTCTGTGGGATGGTGCATATAAAAGATCCCTTGCTGCTAATCGAAAAGAGTAGCCCATGAAGTAGTGACAGTGGGTTTCCTCTCTCTCTATATCTTAACCTTATGTCTGATGCCATATAACCGTAAATAAAATGTGTTGAGTGCATCATTAAATAAAATATTTCCTTTCTTTGTTAGCTATTGTATATTTTATCTAAGTAAACACCTTATTATGTAGACACTAATAATTAAATATGTATATGGTGGATTAATCCAATATCCAAATGATAAGGGTAGATTTCCAAATTATAAGAAATTACTATTATTTTTTTATTTATTTATTTAATTAAAAAAAAAAAAAATATATATATGTGAATAACCTTACTGTATGTTTACTATCAGTGCTAGGGATAGTTCTAGGAAAATGAGACACTTAAGATTTCAATAGGGTGCATTTTATAGTACCCAACTACCAGGGTTACAAGATCATCTACCGAGGGTACCTTTCCCAAAATCTGGTATATATTAATTTACTTGTTTGTTAGCTAATATATATTTCAGCTAAGTAAACACCTTCTTATATAGACACTAACAACTAAATAAGTATATGCTGGATTAATCCATTATCTAAATGATCAGGGTAGATTTCCATATTATAAGAAATTATTAAAGAAATTTATTATTATTATTATAATTAAAAAAAATAAAAAATGTGAATAGCCAAATGCCAATTTGGGTTCAAAGTCTGCAAAATTTGGTGCACATCAATAATCTACTAGGTGCCACCTGGGCACCCTTGAAGAAAAACCCAAGATGGTGGACAAAATGGTGACCAAATCAGAGAAATGGCTATAGCTTGCTTATAAATTGACAGATAAACAACAATTATTGCATCTACCCTATGGTTTTAGGAGGGCACTGGTGCTATCAAAATTCAGATTTAAATAAATGGGGCATGTAAATGCATGATAGTCGCCAATATGGTGGTCCAAATTGAGAAAATGACAATACCGGGTAACTTCCTTATTATTCGGTACTAAAATGTAATTCTTGCATCTAACCCATGATTTTAGGGGTAATGGAATATGATGAAAGTAGTTCAATTTTTCTATACAAGTTAATTTTAATTAATTCAAGATGCCAACCAATACAGGCAATGTACCTAAGGAGATGTAACTATTAAAAATAAAGTGCCACTGTATATTTGTAAAATGATTAACAGTCAGTAAAAAAAACCTGTGGGTTTAAGATAATCAATTAATAGTAATAAAATAATTTGACAGATGTAAAGAAGAAGTTTGTTTTGTTTAATGACACCACTAGAGCACATTGATTAATCAATCATCGGCTACTGGATGTCAAACATTTGGTAATCAAAGGAAACCCGCTACATATTTCTTAATGCAGCAAGGGATCTTTTATATGCACTTTCCCACAGACAGGAAAGCACATACCATGGACTTTGACCAGTTGTGGTGCACTGGTTGAAACGAGAAAGAACCCAGTCAGTTGAATGGATTGACAGATGTAAAATGCATTGTAACATTATAATAAATATTTAATGTGATTAGATACAATGTAATTGTTATTGGAAACTCAGACAGTATTTACGTACTTAAAAGTTGGTATCCTGACATTAAAAGATGCAAACTCAGTCAGAATAAAATGTGTTCAGTTATGTTTGTTAATGGTTTGACAATGTAAAAAGTGTTGCTTAAACATTTCACTACCTGTAATTCTGGTGGTGTTTTTTATATTTATACCATCTCCTATTAATGAGCCATAAATTTGCAAGTGCATTTGAAGAAATCAGTCAGCTCTCATAGTGAAGCCATTGATGCCTCTGGGTGCCTTCCCCATTCCCATTGTTTATAAGTGTCCGCTTGTTTCTGTCAGTTGTGCTATATAAAATACTGAGCTGTCCAACACTACCTTTGTGACAAGATCTTTACCATCACCTAAAATTCCAGTCTCCTTACAGAATATACATTAATTCTGCCTGCACACCTGCTGACTTGTTAGTGGTATGGTCCACACTGCTTGCCACTCATTTAAGACTTTTGATTTCAGAACCTGCAGCCTGTCTTTATAACAGAACAGATGACCACTATTATTGCAAGATTCGTCATTTTGATGTGTGATCGCACATGTACCTAATTATTAATTTTATTATAGGTGTTAAAACTGTATTGATATATTTAATATTTTATGAGATATTGAGAAAAATAGCTTGTGGATGGTGGCCATCTTGGATTTCAAGATGACAGCCATATATTCAATGTCACCATTGGATTCTTAGACCCCTGAAATGTCAGTCTAGGTGTTAAATCTGTACTGATATCTTTACTACTAAATGAGATATTGAGTAAAATAGTATGTGGACGGTGACCTTCTTGGTTTTCAAGATGGCTGCCACAATTTGCAAACATTTCTGTCACCATTGGATTCCTAGTGCCCTAAAATGTAGGTATAGGCATTTCAACTCTCTCGATATGTGTACTAGGTAAGGAGATATTAAACAAAACAGGTTCACAATAGTGGCCATCTTGGATTTCAAGATGGCAGCCATACGGGGTGCAATTTCCAGTGGGCTCTGGACTAAATATCCTTGTATTGGGTTACTCTAACCATGTGCCAATGTTCATGCTTTCACGGAAAAGTGCACAATTGATCTAGCATGGATAGTAAACATACCGTAAGGTTATTCATATATATTTGATTACAAAATAAAAACATTACATTTAATTTAGACATCTACACTGATCATTTAGATAATGAATTAATCTATCATATATAGTGTCTACATAAGAAGGTGTTTACTTAGCTGATACATTAGTTGACAAATATGTAAATTAATATAACATCTTTTGGGAAAAGTACCCTCGGTGGATGATAATGTACCCTCAGTAGTTGGGTACTGTAAAATGCACCCTATTGAAACCTTAAGTATCTCATTTTCCTAGAACTATCCCTAGCACTGACAGTAAACATACCATAAGGTTATTCACATATATTTTTAAATAATAATAATAATACATGTAATAATAATTTCTTTTAATTTGTAAATGTACTCTGATCATTTAGATAATGGATTAATCAATCATATACATATTTAACTGTCATGTCTACTTTAAAAGGTGTTTACTTAGCTGAAATATACATTAGCCAACATATATGTAATGTAATATACCATGTTAAAGGAAAGGTACCCTCGGTGGATGATATTCATGTACCTTCGGTAGTTAGGCACCGTACTGTCAAATCCACCCTTTTGAAATGTTAAGGATCTCCTTTTCTGAAAACTAACCCTGACATGGATAGTAAATATGCAGTAAGGTTATTCATATCTATTTATTTAAAAAAAAAAAAAAAAAAAATAGAATTTCACATATGAAAAGAAAATCTAGCCTGATCAGTTAAATAATAGATTAAGCCATCACATTCATATTGAATTGTCATGTCTACATTAGACGGTGTTTACGTAGCTGAATTATACATTAGCCAACATATGTTTAATGTAATATAACATATTAAAGGAAAACTACCCTCGGTGGATGATATCCATATACCCTTGGTAGTTAGGTATGATAAAATCCACGCTTTTGAAATTTCAAGTCTCCTTTCCTGAAAACCAATCCTGACATGGATAGTAAATATGCAGTAAGATTATTGACATCTTGTTACTACCCCACCCCCACCCCACCCCCCAATTGTTTTTTTTTAAAATCACACTTTCACACATGGAAAGAAAATCTACCCTGATCAGATAAATAATAGATTAAGCCATCACATTCATATTGAATTGTCATGTCTACATTAGAAGGTTTTTACATAGCTGAAATATACATTAGCCAACATGTGTGTAATGTAATATAACATATTAAAGGAAAACTACCCTCAGTGGATGATATCCATGTACCCTAGGTAGTTAAGTATTGTAAAATCCACCCTTGTTTTTCTGAAAACTACCACTGACATCAGTAGTAAACATACAGTAAGATTATTCACATCTACTTAAAAAATAATAATATAATTTTAATGGAAATGTAAATGCACATATGTAATAAAATGGAAATTTACCCTGATCACTGATCAGTTAGATAGTTGATGAATAATTCATATTCATATTTAATGTTCAGTGTCTACATACATTGAGGGGCCGGACGTAGCCCAATGGTAAAGCATGGTCTAGGATTGATCCATTTTGATTGGACCATTGTGCTATTTCTTATTACAGCCAGTGCACCACCACTGGTACATGTGTATCAAAAGCCGTGGTAGGGTGCATATAAAAGATTACCTGCTACTAATGTAAAAATATAGTGGGTTTCCTCTCTAAGACTAATTATGTCAGAATTACCAAATGTTTGACATCCAATAAATCAATGTGCTCTAGTGGTGTCGTTAAACAAAACAAGTGTTTACTTATACATATGCATTTTCACACACGCACACATTTATTTCAACTTATTTCCGTGCTTATATCCAATTAAGGTTCAAGCACGCTGTCTTGAGCTGTCTGTCCAGGACAGTGGGTTAGTTGTTAGTTGGTTAGTGGTTCGGGAGAGAGAAGAGGGTGTAGTGGCCTTACACCTATGCATCGAGTCCTTAAGAACTTGCTCTGGGCTGGAGCCGGCACAGGGTTGCGAACCCTGTACCTACTAGCCTGTAGTCCAATGGCTTAACCACTGTACCACCGAGGCCGGTTACACACACACACACACACAGACACACACACACACACACACACACACACACACACACACACACACACACACTCACACACACACACACACACACACTCACACACACACACACACACACACACACTCACTCACACACACTCACACACACTCACACACACACTCACACACACACTCACACACACTCACACACACACACACACACACACACACACACACACACACTCACACACACACACAGACACACACTCACACACACACACACACACTCACACACACACTCACACACACACACACACACTCACACACACACACTCTCACACACACACACTCACACACACACACACTCACACACACACACACACACACACACTCACACACACACACACTCACACACACACACACACTCTCACACACACACACACACACACACTCACACACAGACACACTCACATTCACACACACACACACACACACACACACTCACACACACACACACACTCACACACACTCACATTCACACAGACACACACACACACTCACATTCACACACAGACACACACACACACACACACTCACATTCACACACACACACACACACACACACTCACACACACACACACACACTCAGATTCACACACAGACACATGCACGCACGTATGTATGTATGTATGTATGTATGTATATTAAAGGTAAATGAACCTTCAGTGGTACTTTATTCAAATTTATTTAATAAAAATCATACTTTAAAAAAATAAAGAAATAGAAATCTACTCTGATCACTTAGATAATTGATTAATTTTGTGTCTGCAAAAGTTGATTTTTACTTTGAGGAAATAGACATTAGCCAAGAGGTGTGAACAATATCAGTGGATGACTTCATGTGTAGTTGGTAGTGAGATAATGTATTTATAATCCAACCTACTGAAATCTTAATTTTATAATTTTCCAAAAAGTCAAGTAACTACTGTTGTGTTATTGTTGCTATTATTTTTATTTAGGACAATTGTTATTACAAATAATTATAATTAAAAGTAGTGGACAACATTTTTCTAATCGGTTTGACCTGTACTAATTTATACAGTAATTATTTAAAATTATATATTCTGTAGTTGTTGGATGATTTTTGTTGTTGTTGTTTGTTTATTTGTTTATGAAATTAAGTTGTACAGACGTGGATTACAATTTTGACGTTTAGATAACCGTAACCACTGGTGTAAAATTCATCAAAATATCGGCGGGATTATCCCACAGAAGAAGAGTAGGAAAACAACAAACAACGACATTAATATACGCTACGTAACATTCAATTACACAATTTATTAACCACACTGTATATTATTAAATACTGTAGATCCTGAAATTAATGCGATCATAATATTAATGCGAAAACTGCGAGCTCGTGTTATTCGCATTAATAATATGATGCATTTATTTCTGTGTTTTGTCTGTGTCCCACGTTATTAAAACAAAACAAAGATTAACATTCTAACATATAACACAACTGGAAATAAATTCATTGTAGGCAAGTCCAGCAAGCTATGTGTCACACTTTTTTAAAACAAAGATTAAAATTCTAATACACTTATAAAACAAATGGAGCACAATTTATTGTAGACGAGACATACTAATCGTACAATAATCTAAGAAGATGCCAGCCACGCGTGATTACTGCAGGGTCTTTGACTATCCTATCAAAAGCCGACACGATACATCGCGTGTGAATGGGTTTTAGCACGCTAATCCTGAGGTCGACCGATTCTTTGATTTCACTCTTCAAGTTAACTGCAACTTAGTTGGATGAATTGTTCTTTTGTTATGACTTTAAAATATGTCTACATTCTTAGGAAGATACAGTTGTAATGGTACATATATGCTCATGTTTAACCAGATTTATGTCACCATATCCGTTACGTAATTGAACGCTGCAAAATATGCTTGGAGTTGATCTCACCAAAAACACTAAGGACTAAACAGGTTAACTGATGTGTACACAAATATGTTAGTAAGTTGATCTCATTGAAGACAACTGTAACTTGGATTGAACCAAAAAGTACACGGACGTGTGTTGCTAGCAAAGTAATATTTCAAATGGAGGCCACTCGCATTAATTTCATGTCGCATTTTAGTCTGCCCACCCTCACTCGCATTAATTTAGGGACGCGTTAATTTCAAGATCTACAGTACTTGTTACATTAATATCTACAGTTGGAATAATTTATATATATATACACCAGGACATTTGCTCATGAATATTCAGTAGACTCTCACTAGCTGACGACTCTCAGTGTCTACGATTTAGTCTCTCTCCACTGGATTTTATTATGAACTGTTTTAAGATGTGGATATTAAATGTGCAACTTGAACATGATACGAATGGTGGCATTTTTATTTTATTATGAACAACTGTTTTAAGATGTGGATATTAAATGTGCAACTTGAACATAATACGAATGGTGACATTTTAATTTTATTATGAACTGTTTTAAGATGTGGATATTAAATATGCAACTTGAACATAATATGAATGGTGACATTTTAATTTTATTATGAACAACTGTTTTAAGATGTGGATATTAAATGTGCAACTTGAACATAATATGAATGGTGACATTTTAATTTTATTATGAACAACTGTTTTAAGATGTGGATATTAAATGTGCAACTTCAACATAATATGAATGATGACATTTTAATTTTATTATGAACAACTGTTTTAAGATGTGGATATTAAATATGCAACTTGAACATAATACGAATGGTGACATGTATTGACATGCAAGAAGAGAGTATAAGGAAACTATTGTAGAAATGTGCCAATATACCACAATTTTATTTATGAAAAGAAACCAGAATACAATGGGCAGTCAGTCCATTCTGTTAACATGTAGCTGCTTCAAAATGTCCCAAATACTGGATGTAATAGGCATGAATACCACATCGTAATCATACGTCACTATACGATGACTCAAGTACGTTTACGAATACGGGCTTTAGCTCAGTTAATCAAAGGCAGTGGTATGTGCTCACCTATCTGTGGGAAAGTACATATAAAAGATTCCTTGCCGCTAATGGAAAAATGTAGCTGGTTTCCTCTGATGACTACGATTCAGAATTACCAAATGTTTGACATTCAATAGTCGACGATTTAAAGGGACATACCCTACTTATTAAACACTAAGGCATATTTTTTACTATTAGACTCGTTTTTGATCAATGAAATCATACTTTACTTAGATTTTATTATTTAGGTTATCCATATCCGTGCATTCGAAGTGTTTTTAGTTATTCTGGTGTTTTTAATATCACAAAATGCATTTCTCATATTTTTAAAAACGCACGTGCGTCTGAAAAGTATCAGTTATGGAGTCGAGTTTTAGTCTATTTCACCATTTTAGATTCACATACTCATGTTTCACTCAGTTGTAACCTTTTTCCAAAGGTGTTACAGGTTTGTAGATTAAAACTAAACTTACTGTTAATATTCATGGTTTGAAACTAGGGTATGTCCCTTTAACGTGCAACAGAACTTTTGTCTATCGTTGCTGCACCAAACTCCTGCTACTAGCCATTTTTTATAACACTATTGCGATGAATGAAGTGGAACGTTCTGTTACATTTGTCTATGAGTAAATCACTAAATACCCTCAGAAAAGTTTCTTTCATTTTATCAGTAGTTGCCGACCATTCTCTGTAGTGATGGACCAAGCCTTCCTTAGTGTCAACTTCAGTCTCCACAAACCCTTTTCGCATCTTCAGAACATAGTGAATTCCTTGTATGTGTACCCTGTTGGGCAGGCTTATCATTTTTGATCTACTCTGTGAATCCCAGATCTTTGTTTCTCTCCAAGTCTTGAGCAGCGTGTACAGATGGAACTGTTTTGCTCTTTGGGCATCTTCGAATCCTTCCATGTCATCTGGCCATTCTTTGTGGAAAAATGTGGATCGAAACATGATGGCACCGGCCAGAGGTTCATTTGCCATCATCCTGTTGATGAGAGTTGGTAGAGTTTTGTCTTTGTATGGAACTAGAACTTCGTCGAGATCCTTCACAATTACATACTTCGATTTCCCTCTGTTTGAATACACACAGTCATTAACTGCTGCCAACTGGCCAAAATAATGAACTTCTACTTCTGGTAGGTTCCAGACGTTTATTTCCAGAATTCCTTGACTGAAATAGTAGTTGACAACATTCTTTACTTCATCACCTATAGAATAATTATAGACAACAAAATGTTCCACACCTAACGTTTGGTCCATTTCTATGGATTGAATGGTTTCAGTTTCGTCGTTATATTTTGAATGAATGCAAGGCAAACACACTGTGATATTGAAACGAAACGGTTCAGGGTACTTCACCAACAATTTGTGTTTTAGCTGCGTTGTATTTGCTTGAGCTATGGACACGGCAAAGGGCTTTCTGCTCTCCGAGACGTTGAGTTTGCACATGACAAACATGGCAGAGTATCTGAAATGATAAACAAGTGCCACATTAAAACTGAAACATTGAGACGTATATTTTAAACTATGAACATGTTTAACATTAAAATTGATACACTGAGACATACATTCAGTAATTATAAACGAGTATTGCATTAAAGACACCAAGAGTTTAAAATTTTGTTTTGTTTGTTTAACAACACCGCTAGAGCACATTGGCTTATTAATCACTCGCTATTGGATGTCAAACATTTGATAATTTTGACAGTTTTAGAGAGGAAACCCGCTACATTGTTTCCATTTTTAGTAAGGGATCGTTTATATACACCACCCCACAGACAGGACAGCACATACCACAGCCTTTGATATACCACTCGTGGTGTACACATAGAGTAGACAGTTGAGTCCTATATTCTATCTGTATACTAGTTGGCTTATTAGGCCGTGGTCAGATTTATCCTCTTTTTTCTTTTTCTTTTTCATCCCCACCCGCTTCCGCCAAATTCAATAGTACTGAAATCAACTGGTGTGAGCACACGTATCCGTCTCCGTTTCCGCATATTAACACTCATCAAAATAAATCGTTCCGGTGTAAATGGAATGCAAGTCCATAGGAACAGTTGTCTGCCCGGACTTTATCCCCTGGGAATGCAGGTCCTAGGTCTAAGTCCGGTGGTACACATGAAACTTAAATTATAATGTAAACAAAACGAAAAACAATTTCCTTTCAAATTTATTTAATTAACTTTTCTTTACTGAATTATTTTTTATTTATTCCAATATTTTCCATTTAGTTCATTTTCAAGATTATGTACCACATTTTGTTGAGCTTATTACATGAACATAACCAAGGTCTTTGTTCAATGTGCGTTGTTCCAACTGATAAATGCTTAAACATTTAAAAGTAATGTTTGAAAACTTGGTAATATGTCACATCTTTCAGAGCTCGCTAATAATTATAACTTGCCCATATCATATACGAACAAAATAATATGTTAATAATAATAATAATAATAATAATAATTGAACTACAAAAATGTGATATTTGCGTTGTATCAATTATCTTGTTATTTTATATTTTTAAAATTCATATTGCCGAGTTTGTACTTCTCGGACGTTTGTGCCTCTTTGTCAATAAGGTTGCAGGCGCGTGTGCAGATGGGGTGGTCAAAACGCCCCTCTTCAAAGCAAATTTCCACTTCCCAGTCTAGTCCCCTATGCATAATGTCCTCAACATGTCCCTGCTTATTTTCAAAACGTAATTTCGTCTAACATATGACATGTCCGACTCTGGCCTCTGTGGTGTCTTAGTCCCCCCATATCATCGATAAAAATCATGTTGAATGGTTTCATTAAAGTCAGTCAATTAATAGAAATATCTATGACAAAGAATGGGTTTTAACAGTTCAATAGGCCACTACACCGACAAAGAAACCCCTGACAAATTATCATACTGTCAATAATATGCACACACAATTTACAGAGGTATATTTTAAACAAGCTATATATACTCATGACACTTTTAAAGCGGACAGTTTTGGTCAAAATAGGCATGCAGGCGCCCCTTTTTTTTCGGGGTTTTTTTTGGGGGGGTGGGTGGGGGTGGGGGGGGGAGCCAACCGTGTAGATATGAATGTGATCCTTATAAAGATAATTAATGGCAGCTCTAAAGATGAGATTTTTAAAACGTGAGGACTCAGTTTTAAGAGTTTCTTGTCTAGGTAACAATGAAACATTAGGTTTATTAATGATCCAGAATGGCTCCAACATTACTGGATTAGTATCAGCGGTTTAATCCAGCAGTTCTAACTTTGAAGCCATTCTGTGTACAAAATTAATCGAAGTTTTTATTAATATAATCATTTTGGCAGGGGAGATTATTTGGCTTCAGCAAACAGATTGGGTTGGATGGCACAACACGTTTCATCTTAAACCAATGTTTGAGACATTGTTTGGTACGCCTAACATTGAGAGGGAGGATCTAAGTTCCACGTGCAGACCGTCGGTAGGAGTACCCGGGAACACCTTAGCTATGATCCGCAGTGCCTTGTTGTAAACTACCTCCAACCGTCTGAGCTGAGTATCGGGAGGAAGGAAGGCAATGTTTTATTTAATGACACACTCAACACATTTTATTTACGGTTATATGGCGTCAGACATATGATTACGGTCCACACAGATATTGAGAGGAAACCCGCTGTCGCCACTTCATGGGCTACTCTTTTCGATTAGCAGCAACGGATCTTTTATATGTACCATCCCACATACAGGATAGTACATACCACGACTTTTGTTACACCAGTTGTGGAGCACTGGCTGGAACGAGAAATAGCCCAATGGGTTCACCGACGAGGATCGATCCTAGACCGACCGCGCATCAAGCGAACGCTTTACCACTAGTGTAGTCCCGCCCCTGAGCTGAGTATCGGATGCGCAACCAAAGGTCTGGTCGCCGTGTTAAAGGGACACACCCTAGTTACGTTTATTTATTAACCATTACGGCGTTGTTTTTCGCTATTAAATCCCCATTTTTCACAAATAAAATTGCAATTTACTTACATTTTATTATTTAGAATACACATTTCCATTCACCTGAAGTGCTTTTTGGTAATCCTGATGTTTGTAAAACCACGAAATGCATTTTTTGCATTTTTTCACAAAACGTGTTGTCGAGAAAAAAAACGTTAAGCAAGCGAGGTCCAATCTATTTTTAATGTCACAGACGTTGGTATATCACGTGACCGTTATCATTTTGGTTCGGTTTGTTTTCTCGTGCACGGTTCGCGCAATCAACATCCGATTTGTTGTTGTTCATTTGTGAGATTTTTCTTCACAGTTCGTGAACATTTTCAGTAACAATAAAGTTCAGACAAGTAAGTGTCTCAATACAAAACGTTACAAACCCTTAAAACCAATAATTTTGCTAAGTCTTACGATATCTGGAGAGGGGATACAACCAGGACAGAACAGTTGGAACATGTCCAGGAGAGGTGAAACGAACGCACCCCAAGTCTGTGAAATTTGTCGTGACGTAGGCATTGTTGTGCTTCTACCGGTGACATCAGAATACTAACTTTCAAAATTATTTCAAGCAATTGGGACATGGGGATTCCCATGGTATTTATCGATATAAAACCTGCTTTTTCACTCCATTTGATAAAAGCGTGATCTAAGTGTGTTACAGGTTTGTAGATTAACCAAATTATAATTTATTTTCGCTGGATGGAACTAGGGTGTGCGGCTTTAAAGCCTGGAGACGATCAGGGTCTCGAAAATCATAAGACCTGAGCGCCGTGTTAATGCCTGGAGACAATCAAGGCCTCATAAGAAGAGATTGTCTGTCGACGCCCCACGATGTTGCCGACATAACTCTCATTACATTTAAATAATGACAGCAAGTATTTACAACATTCGTAATATGTTTATTAAACTTTAGACTTTGGTCGAAAGTTATCCCAAAGAATTTAACTGTGGTAACCTGAGGTATCGGGGTATTGTCAAAAAGAAGATTTAATTTAGTTTTGTTAGTTCTGGCACCATTTACGTACAACATAGCTACTGTTTTTGACCTGAAAACGGTTACACCCCCCCCCCCCCCCCCCCCCCCAAGTTCTATAAAGTTGATCATGCGGCCCCTAATTTCTATGTCGTAAACCTTAATAAGAAGGCCGTATTGCCAAAACATGTAATACGCCTTCTCCAGATCAACAAACTTGCCGACCGACTTTTGACCAAAACAAAAAACTTCTGACTGTAATCTAATCATGTGGTCGGTAGTGTAGTGTTATTTTCTGAAGCCACTCTGATATATAGTGACTAGTTTATTACTTTCTGGATAGTAAGCCAACCTGGAGTTGACCATAGTTTCCATGGTTTTACAGACACTAGAAGTTGAAGACATGAGTCTGTGATTAGATGGATTAGTAAGGTCCTTGCCCCTCTCAGGGAGATTAAACACTTCTGCATGTCTCCATTCGAGGGATAGGTATCCCTGCTTCCATATAAGGTTTATAAGATTATGGAGCTCAAAGAAAAGGTTGTGGATGTTGGTCGACATGTTCTTGGAGAGTGAATGGGAGGTTATAGCTAGCTTTGGAGAATTTAGAGTCCAGGGGAATTTTGGCAGTGGACTCTAGCTTATCTTCAATTTTTGAAATTTTTAAAGAAATTTTATCTTCAATTTTTGAAATTTTAAAAGAAAATTGTTAGTTCTAGAGTTGTTTTGGAAGACTTCACCAAAAATGTTAGTTTTTTGTTGGTTAGTTATGTAACTTTTGTTATGAGCCAAGAGGGTTGATTTAGGGGTGGGTTTTCCCTGGACTCTTTTAATTTTCAACAAAACGTCTTTACTTGAATGCTTTTTATTAATAGAAGAACAAAAGGCTGCCCAAGAGTTCTTTTTGGCGTTTAAAAACCTTGGGTAACCCTATATTTACTTTCTTTAAAATTATTTAAATGTATTAAATTGTTATCATTTGGCTCTATTTTTCTCATTTTATTACGATTAGTTAATTTGTATAATTCTTCGTTCCACCATGGAACAGAATTGGTTTTCGGCTTAAAATTGGATATAGGAATCGTTTTGTTGGCTATATTAATAATATCGTTAATAAGTCTTTTTATTAAATACGTCAATATTTTTAACACGGATGTTTTCCAAATTCAGTTCCAGGCACCGTCTGCAGAAGTCTGGCCAATCTGCCTTTTAAAAAATCAATTTTTCTTTAGTTTTAGTAGGTTCCCTTCAAGATTTATTTAAATTATAAACAGTCATAATAGGGAGGTGGTCAAGTCACATTTAGGGGCCATCTCTGCACATGCCATGGTTATGACGATACAAGACCAGGTATGGTATGAATCAGACAACACAGTAGGAGTGCCATCGTTTAAACAAATTAACTTGTTTTCCTCCATAAATTGCTCTATGGTGGCACCCTGTTTGCAATTACTGTCCGATCCCCAAATTACATTTTTACAGTTAACATAGCCGGCAATAATCATTTTATTGTTATTGGAATTAGAAATAGTGTAAAGATAATTATCTAAAGTTATATTATATTTAACTCTGCCTGAATTAATATAAAATTATAGATATTGACCGATTCGTCCCAGTCATGTATTGTTACCCCCATGGCCTTGATAGTGAGAGACCGGACTCGGTGGCGTCGTGGTAGGCCATCGGTCTACATGCTGGTAGGTACTGGGTTCGGATCCCAGTCGAGGCATGGGATTTTTAATCCAGATACCGACTCCAAACCCTGAGTGAGTGTTCCGCAAGGCTCAATGGGTAGGTGTGAACCACTTGCACCGACCAGTGATCCATAACTGGTTCAACAAAGGCCATGGTTTGTGCTATCCTGCCTGTGGGAAGCGCAAATAAAAGATCCCTTGCTGCTAATCGGAAGAGTAGCCCATGTAGTGGCGACAGCGGGTTTCCTCTCAAAATCTGTGTGGTCCTTAACCATATGTCTGACGCCATATAACCGTAAATAAAATGTGTTGAGTGCGTCGTTAAATAAAACATTTCTTTCTTTTTCTTTGATAGTGAGAAGAGCAGGTCACAAGACACATTGTCAAAATGACTCCTGCGATCGATCAGTGACCGGACTTTACTTGAGGTTGGTGTTCATTGCTGCTAGCGAAATGATAAAAATTACAAATACAATGGCATGAAATAAGAATAAAATAATAACAATAACATCATTTCCATCTGAAGTTAGTAATTAAAAAAAATATATATATATATATATATATAAAATGGATGACGCGGAATTAATATACTAATGAAAACACCACACATGAGGCTAAGTGACAGCATATCCAACGCGTTCTCGGAATTGTGTAATCGTGGTAAATCCTGGTTGCCCATGACAGCGTACATATTTACCACGAAAATTAACCAATCGAAAAAAGACTTATATGCCAGTTGTTTTAGAATTCAAAATAAAATATGTATAATACGCGTCGCCGGTAAAACTCAATTTGCGACTGTAAAACCAGCATTATGATGCATCCATGATTTCTGTGACCCGATAACCCACACATGATAATTTGAAGTGTTATTATGTCACTCTCTGATAAAACCTGCGTTGCTAGCATGATAACCTTGGCGTTGCTATGTGTTATCAGATCACTAGGAAATGAATGCTGCGTTTGACATATAGAATATCAGGTTACTACGTTTTAATATTGTGATTTGGCGGGGTTTAAATAACGGTATAAAAGGCGAGCTTCAACGAGCCTGCTACACCGTTATCGAATTGAGCCAAATAACCACGATATCAAAACGTCGTAACCTGATTTTGTTTATCATGCAACCCCTTTGAAATTATATTTTTGTAATATATTTCAGTCAAAATCGGTATAGAAACTATTAGTATTATCGTGTAGAAACTACTTTCGGAAGTTGGATAATAGCAGGTGATCGAAAGAGTCTTTGAAATGGCATAGCCAGCCAGACAAGTTATGGGTCTCCAAATTTTAAATAAAATAAAAGTCCGTTGTGTCATTACAATTTTTGTAACTTTTTCTGTGAAAATAAACGCAAGTTTGTGTGTGACGTGAAGATCTACATCACTGGCTGCTAATGACTGTGCAGACCTGTTTACATCAGTTGTTTTGTATGAGTAGTTTCACTTAGTCCTGTCAGTAGTTTGGCTTTCTTTTCAGTAGTTGTAATAGGTGTATTAAAGAATTCAAGGCGATAGTCATAAACAGAACACAGTATTGTTGTACAAATGTTACAGTGTGTGATTAACATAGTCTTACTGGATGTCAACATTTTTTTGTTTTTGTGGGGCTTTTTTATATTTGAATGCAAATGTTTGTAGTAAGCCCATTTTAGCCGATCCAAGGTTTTATTGCTGTGCTGTCTGAACGTGTCGTATGCATTTCAGCAACATAGTTACCAGCTGTTAATAACATTAGCCTACCATATTATAAGATCCCAGAGTGCTCGGAACTGGCAAAAAACCATAGATCGTATAAGTAAACAGGTCTGAAGTCTGTGACGTCAAACGTTGTTCTCAATGTAAACATTATTTTGTTTTAAAGTTCAGGATTTTTATTTTTATTTAATCTTCGCTTTAGAATTTTATTTCAAAATTTTAAATTAATAGTTGAACATAGATATTGGTTTGAAAACTTGTTAAACTTTGTATTAAATTTATTTTAGTAGCTAATAATTGAATTTTACACTTGATTTTAATGTTTGCATTTAATAGGGGTGTAACAGCACGGGAGGTATCCCGATACTTTAATGTTATATTTGGAAGCTTTCTAATATGGTTTGTGTTTACATACTGACATACAATTTGCTGCTCAGTCTCTGATGACATGTCACTAGTAACCCTTCTGCTGGGGCCAGGGCTATTTTTAGACTATAGGCACCGAGATAAACTCTGCACAGTAAATGATACAGGCTGGGGTAACCGAGGTCTTGCTCCCTGTAATGATATGCGGGGTCCCCTTACAGGTATGGTCTAGCTGGCAGGTTCAGCCGAGATATGGTGTGAATCAGACCTGAATAGTAATCTGTGTGATAAACTGTCATTTAAAAAACAAAAATCTGGTGTTCTACTAAGTTCTGACAGTTTCCCAAGTACAAAGAAAGTAGTCGATTGGTAGTTTGCAATTTTGACATCTGCAGTTGGTGGTGCTGTACTTGTATTCTTGGTGTGAATATGGAACGGGGTCGACCTAGGAAGCGTGCTGGATCAAGCAGTGTGAACAATGACTTTATAAGGAGTAAAACTCGTAGAGCAAGTCAGAAAGACTGACGGACTAGTGCACCAGTGGATGATTCGGAAAGCGGTGTTGAGCCAGCGCCTACCAGCCCTGCTCTTATTAATAATAGAAACATTCCTGGAAACTGGACAACCCAACAAATTAAAAAGAGACTAACAGATATTGGTATAAAAACACATTCTACAATGTCAAGAAAAGACCTTCTAAAACTGTTGGAACTCAACACAAGGGACACAGAAGACAACGTGGAGTCTTCTTCGTACAGAGAGCCTGAGTCGCCAGTGGAGGAAGTTCAGTCTGCTAACACCTGCAGGGGTGACTTCTGATCTACATGAGCAATTAGAAGCACTGCAGGCGGCCATTGGAAAAATAAGCCAACAGCTGCAACAGCCACCAGGAGCTGGAATCAGCACTGCAACATATATTTCCCGACAAGGTAATTCACGATTTGGGATTGCATCACATGATTTACCACGGGTGGTATCTATTCCCAGTGTTCTCAGACAACGAATAATTAAAGGGAAATATATCAATTTAGCTTCGTTATTAATCCCCCCACAGGAACAGTCGGGTACTCGTACTATTGTGGACACAGAGGGTAATGAAATCAGGATTAAAGATGGTATGGATAACAGATTGGGAAAGACTTTGACTATAGCAGAATTCATAACTGCCTTTACCAAGTTTATAAATGTTCTGTGTGAGGCACAACCACATACAGGGCTATCTGTCAGATATTACAGACATGGCTTCGCAGTTTGGAGGTACCCTGTTTTATGAGTACCATCAAGCTTTTACTCAGAGAGCAGCCACTCTGTTGGAGAACTATCAAGTGAAAGTGGACTGGTCCATTCGTGATCAAAACATGTTTTCAGCTATGGCGGCAGGGAGACGAGCCTTGCATTGTGGGGGGTGTTTTAGTACACTACACACCACATATTTTTGTCCACGGAGAGCTGCACCAATTCCGATGAGAGCAGGAAATGGGGTATTCAGAGGAATCCAAGACGTAAGCAGAGATAAGAAGGGGCGTCCTCGCATTCGCCATGAAGGGAAAGACGTGTGTAACAATTTCAACGAGGAAAGGGGATGTAACAGAGTCCCATGTCAGTACGCCCATGTGTGTGATGTGTGCAAGTCGCCACATTCTCGTGCATAGACAAACCAGAGGCCACAGCTGAACGGACATTAGCCATTATGACTATGCTATTCAAACAGCTAGATATTCCTTTAGCAGAAAGTAAAACAGTAGGGCCCACTACAGTATTGGGGTATTTGGGAATTGAATTAGACACCGTGAATATGCAGGCTAGACTGCCTAGCAATAAAGTAGAGCAAATACTGGAAGTTATACGTGCATGTAAAGAGAAAAGAAACCTTACCAAGCAACAACTTCTTTCCCTACTTGGTCACCTTAACTTTGCCTCTCGGGTAATACCACCAGGTCGTGCATTTGTGTCCTACCTCATTAATTTGTCTACTCAAGTAGATGGATTATTTGACCTTATCACTCTAAATTGGGACACTAGAAAGGAACTTGCCATGTGGGAACAGTTTTAATGTCTTGGAATGGGATTTCAATGTTTAGAAATCAGCACCATACTTCTAATTCTGAATTAAACTTATTCATTGATGCATCGTCTACACAGGGATTCGGTGGATATTTGGACAAGCAGTGGCTCTGGGGTAGATGGCCCCCAGAGGTAATAGCAATGAGGAAAAGATTTATGGCATTATTAGAACTGTACCCCAGTGTTAAAGCGGCAGTACTGTGGGGGAAATCATGAAAAAGAAAACATTTAGTATTTCATTGTGGTAACCTAGGGACTGATGAGAAAGTTAACCTTACAGGAAATGGAATGCAATTTTTCTATTACTGCAAAACATGTTCCAGGAAAAGTGAATAACATTGCCTGCCGACTCTCTTTCTCGTCTTCCGTTCCATCGGTTCCATCAGCTAGCTCCAGAGGCAGATCCCCAGCCCTGCAGATGTCCAACGTTCGCCCAACTCATTTGTTAGAGCGAGATGCAGAGTTTTTGTTGGGTGCATCAGTGGCATCCTCCACTATGCAGGCATACAGGACCGGAATTAACAAATGTAAGAGTTTTTTTGCTAAATCATTTCCTCGAGTGGCATGTGTCTTCCCTGTCAAATGTTAGTGAGGAAAATCTTATGTTATTCATCACTTATTGTTACACTAAGCTAGGTCTAAACTACTCTACCATTACACTATACCTAGCAAGTATCCGTTATTTCTATATTTGTGCAGGCCGACTACATGACTTGACTTTAGCAGGATATTATTCAGAGAGGATACAGTTGATACTCAGAGGAATTAAAATAATGCAGGGGCAAGCAGTGCCCAAAAGGCTGCCTATTTCAACTATATTATTAAAGGCCATGTGTCAACATTTGAAAGCAGGTCTGTTTTCCCCATTCTGTAACGCCATGTTGAAAGCAGCTTGTACAATGGCCTTTTTTGGATTTCTACGATGCAGTGAGCTTACTGTCAGAGGAAACTTTGACCCTTCAGTCAACTTAAGCTTCATGGATGTGAAAGTTGTCCCAGAGGGGAGCAGATACGAACTACGTTTAAAGACATCAAAACCAGACCCCTTTCGTAGAGGTGTTTTAATTAATATGTTTGGTAATGGTAAAGTGTACTGTCCAGTTCGGGCTATGCAACAATATTTGAGAGAACGTAGGGCTCACATTCATGCTAGCACATTGCCTCTGTTTCCCTGTGACAGGGGTCAGCCGTTGAGCAGGAATTTATTTGTAAATAAACTTAAATCCCTGTTGCAGGTTTGCGGGAAAGATGTTTCTTTGTTTAACACACATTCTTTCAGGATAGGTGCTGCATCCACAGCAGGGCACGTTGGTGTAGAAGATCACCTAATACAAACCTTAGGCCGATGGTCTTCTCAGGCCTATATACGTTACATTCGAGTGTCCACAGAGGCCGTTAAAACTGCACAAAGGCAGATGAGTTATGCCTAACAGCTATGGATAGGGCTTATGCTGTGGGTGTAACTTACAATATGACAGTCACAGAGGTTCCATTTATAGGCTTAGGAACAGGTTTACACTTCATGTATATATGTGCATGTAGGCCTCGAATTGTTTACACTATTATTACTATAATTACTATTATTATTCCATTTTATTACTATATACAACTTGGGGTTCTCAGATAGTTTCACTATCTTCTACTTTGGGTACTTATGTCTTTGTACCCCAAGTTGTTAATAAACACAGGTATACATGATACATGCTAGCTAAGGACACATATGTACTTGTATGTATATTGAGCATTTATAATGTTATGTATTATTGTGACAGCATATACATGTATCTATTATCTCGTGAAGCACTGCAAGTACTACCAGTGCCCATACAGTCCGCATATACATGTACTTATCATCTCGCGAAGCACTGCAAGTACTACCAGTGCCCATACAGTCCGCATATACATATACTTATCATCTCGCGAAGCACTGCAAGTACTACCAGTGCCCATACAGTCCGCATATACATGTACTTATCATCTCGCGAAGCACTGCAAGTACTACCAGTGCCCATACAGTCCGCATATACATGTACTTATCATCTCGCGAAGCACTGCAAGTACTACCAGTGCCCATACAGTCCGCATATACATGTACTTATCATCTCGCGAAGCACTGCAAGTACTACCAGTGCCCATACAGTCCGCATATACATGTACTTATCATCTCGCGAAGCACTGCAAGTACTACCAGTGCCCATACAGTCCGCATATACATGTACTTATCATCTCGCGAAGCACTGCAAGTACTACCAGTGCTCATACTACGAGCACACGTCCAACTCGTGCTACCCCAGGGAACCGTACCCTGTAAGTGGGGTAGTGCTGTAACACCACTAGTGCTCACGCACTCATACAACCCTGTGCCCACGCACAATGCTACCCACTCCGTTGGGCCTTAGGTTCTACTTTTATCAGACTTCTGTTTTATGTAAATATTATTGTTTACCATGTTTCACATGACATAGATGTTACCCTCTACTAGTCTATGTTGATTAATGTATTTTGTTACATCTTTCGTTGTCGGGACCGATGCCTGTGGATGTGAGAGTTAGGAATTTTGTTATACATGAACATGTACATGTGATTCTCAATGGTATCATAGGCGTATGGTACACTGTAGTTTGTACCATGGGCATCGGTCCTCCTTTTTGCCAAATATATAGTTAATAAATAATATGCTTGATTCACCTCGTTATGTTGTATGTGAACATAAAAGGCATATTGTCACAGACCACTGACCTATTTAATGGTCTAACAAAGTTTTACCTGAACAAAAATAATTTGATTTGCCCCTCACTTTTCAGATATTTTGCATTATGTTTGCTTTATAATAGTGTAAAAGTGTGTAAATATAAAAGTGTGCCCCCCCCCCCCCCCCCCCCACACACACACACTTTTTGGCATCTTCCTACGCCACTGAGGGAGGAGTGTTTCCGAGTGAGAGATATTTGAAACTGGTAAAGAGAGCAATTTTGAGTAAAAATTAAACATATAATCCGTAATAAAGATGAAAAAAACAACCTATTTGTAAACAAATTATGGAGGGACCAAAACATGTCCCCACCACCCCCACAGGCTCCCAACTCCGACCCCCAGATCATCAATGAATACTATAGTAGTTAATTGTAAGCTATAGAAGAATGTAATGATTATAGTTCTACCAGTACTTCTTAATAGCTAATTTATTCTTTGATATTAATATCAATTGAAACAATAGAGTAAATACAAGTTTATTAACAACAAAGCTTCCACGACCATCAGAATGACGGTAACTGTAACAATTCTCTTCTTCACCTTCTACGACGGTCACATGATGCCGAATTATAAATATTGGCCAATCATCAGTCGCCAATCGATGAAAAGTACACGTATCTAAGTCAGAACTTTCCAGACATTGACGTGATGATCAGATCGTATGTAGACATTACAATTCAGGTTTTGCGTTAAAATTAAAGTAAATATAACAATGCCACGTGCATTGTGTTACACTTGCTTTTAAACTAAAGGTCTTTAAAATCGTGAACGTGTTTAAAAGTCGACTTACAAATGGAGCCATGTAGAAAATGCGGCCTATTTGTAAGAAACGTCTTGAACCGCGTTACCGTGATTTTGTAGTCGTTTGGCGTTATTTCGTTTCCAGTTATTATTAACCGTCATCAGACGAGAATCCTAATATAACCGATTAAATCAAATTAAACAACTTTGAAATGATAAGATAATTATTCATATAATAATTATGATGAGGGCTACAAAATATACAATTTATATGTATAATAATAAATTTATATGCATGATTCAAGATAATTATTTTTATGATTTAACATAATTATCTTATTTCCAAATAGAATGTAATAATTAAACAATTGCAAAGTTGTTACTTTACAACTTTAAATTACAGTATTATTATTGTCATTCTTATTATATAGATGTATTGGCAACAGAAAATGTTCTACTGAATACATTCTTTTATTCTTTAAAAAAAACACCCCGTTTTTTAAAATAATGAAATAATTTAGTTTTTACAGATTGTGAAATTATCTCATGTTGGCCTTCCTTACCGGTTGAATGCAGGCGAAAAGAAAATAGCAATAATAAAATATAGCCAACCTTAGACCTTGTCATCTAAGGGGAGTTATATCTCTCTCTAGCTACCCATCACTCCCCTGAGATTAGTTCAAGGAGAATAATATATAGCTCCCTTTGGCATGTGAATATTAATATTTTAAATTGCCCCCCATAATCTAAGTTAGGGTAGCAATTAATAACTCCCATATTATTTTCATGTCGGGGTCTACAACCTACTAAAATATAGTGTTACCTCATCGAATAAACATATAACTGTTTTAATAATAGGGTTTAACATGGTATATTTATTAATAAAACAAAAACTTACCTGAGTAAATAATGGTTAACACACACACACAGATATATATATATATATATATATATATATATATATATATATATGAAAATATGGTTTTCACACATCACTCGTTGACATAAAAATCGTATTCGAAAAAACCCATGAAATAGCCTCTATATATTATACACATGTATGTATCCGAGATACAAGTATACCTTTATTGTTTAATACATTATACATTTGGGCTATTACACGTCCGCAGGTACAATATCTGGAGTGGGGTAGGGGCAAAATCTTGAGTAGTAGGGACAATCTTGGTAGGGGGAGAAGCCATATTTATATATAAAGTAGTAGAAAACCCATATTTTCGTACTGCAGGCCTGCTACAGACACATTTGCACACACACACCAAAAAAAAAAAAAATATTATTATTATTATGTGTGTGTGTGTAATTTAACTGCATATACTTTTATTTTAAAAATAAATATAAATAAATAGATGTAGTAGGTGAAAATGGCAAAATAAATAAAAGTATAGAGAATGACTTGATTGGACTCTAAAATTAGATTAAATGAAAAATGAAGACCACTCAAATTGATGATAAAAAGAGTATACTCTTTATGCAAGAACTGGATGCATCCGTTTGGGGGGGGGGGGGGGGGGGGGGGGGTGTCATGAAAGTAGATGGAATTGTGTATTTTATTTACAGTATAATGTGGAAATGTTATCAATGCACATGCTTTAACCATTTTGGTTGCTATTAACGTTGGTTATTGTCGACAAGCAACAACATTAAACTCAACGTAGTCGCATTCTGTGTGGGCAGCCATGGCGTTGCATCACTTTTGTCACGTTTTAGTGCCTCTACCCAGAAGCGGCGTCTGGTCTCTTCTTTTCGAAATTTGTAAAACGATATTTTTTTTAACATCAAGTTATGGTTTATGCAGCCAACTGCACAACATGTTTTAGGCATCTTGGCCGTTAACTGTTGTAAATGATCGACTGAAATTGACTAAATTCACTATCAAACCATACGTAACTAAGGAGAAGCTTCACTGCGTTACATGATAAACAATGGCGGATAGGGCCGAAGTACCTGTATGTTCGGTTCCGAGAATTGAATTACTGGATTACGAAATATAAACATTATGTTGGTTTTATAGAACAAATTGTTTTAAAAGATATTGTATATAACTATCGCTAACCCTAACCCTAACTTTAACGTAAATCTAACAAATATTTCTTTAAAATCGTTATGGGGAAAATAAGGAATTCATGCCGCATGTTTTCCATGTCCATGTTGACAATGATACATCAACTCCGTCTCTACTCCATCGGCACCTGGACACGTCCAACAAACTTTACAAAGATTATTCCTAATCATAGTCCTATCAAGTCAATTCAGTATTTTGTTTGGTGATTCCTGATGGTGTATTTTGTGAGATCTCTGACTGACGCCCTCTGTCTCTGAGGGAAATATTTGATAGATTTTGATTGGTCTATCTATTTGTTACTGGCTTCAGAGGTCCCACAAAAGACACCACGTCACCAGCAAAAGTATTTCATGAAAACAAAAACAAAAAAGAAGAATTTTCAGACATTGGTGGGTGAATATGAACATGATTATTCTCATTATTGACCCTAGTTGTGGACATGTTACTGTGCCAAAACTCCCGTAATATCCATAGCAGACACAGTACAGGAGTTTTTGGGGAGTTACGTGCCCACAACTATACACACCAGTTCATTTTTCACATGCATTATATAATCATAATGCACTAACATGAACATGGAGCAACCAGAGTAGATCCAGATGAGACGGCTTATCGGGATATGCAGTTCTGTATACCTGTACTTAGTTTGCTTGCATATATCGTTGTAAAACGATATTTAAAACCATTTTAATTCTTCTTTATATTATATGTTTCCATTTTCAATCAGATTAGAGGTCATATTACATGTAAAAAGCAAAATAATCACCAGTTATTTGGATGATTGCCCTGTTACATTCATTATACAGGTTTTTGGACAGAAAATGCAATTATTATTTTTTTTCACTCTTTTTCATTAAAACAAAAGCATTCATCTTCTAAAACCCATACTATTATGTATGCAAACAATGAGTTTCCTATTTAAATTTTGAAAAAAATCATTGGTTCATGCTAAACTAATGTAATTTTTATTTATTATCCATTTTCAGTGAAATACGGTCCTTAAATCCGTGACAGTATGCCTTTAATATCACTAATTCTAGTTATTTTCGGCAATTGTGTAATTGCCCATTAAATTATATAACATGTGACTTATAACATGCAGAGGGGGCGGGGCGTAGCCCAGTGGTAAAGCATCCGCTTGATGCGCGGTCGGTTTGGGATCGATCTCCGTCGGTGGGCCCATTGGGCTATTTCTCGTTCTAGCCAATGCATCACGACTGGTATATCAAAGGCCGTGGTATGTGCTATCATGTCTATGGGATGGTGCTTATAAAAGATCCCTTGCTACTAGTAGCAAAATGTTTCCTCTCTAAATATACATGTCAAAATGACCAAATGTTTGACATCCAATAGCCGATGATTAATAAAGCAATGTGCTCTAGTGGTGTCGTTAAACAAAACAAACTTAATATTTATAACATCTATATTAATAAATTTGAGCAAATCCGATATGTTTCTAGTAGTCCTCATGTTATTTAGCTCAACAATCATTGTATGTAAAACAAACGATCATTGACTTTAATATTGTTTGATGCATCGAGATACAATTTCCGAGTCGAGTCGATATATCACATCATGGACCTCGGCATTGTAGTTAACATATTATTAGGTGATTTGCTACAATCTAATGCTGCGTAATGTACGTTATTAACACCTCATTTACTTCACTTCGTTAATAAATAAGTAATGAGTAAACATTTTGCAAAATAGCATTTTAATAAATACACCTTATAGTCACGTACCAAACGAACGTTTGACATAAGCCTACTTTTCGCAACAAGATATCCCATTGATTCTAGTAGCTTATGTCAAAATATACATGAATTGTTCAAAATGTGAAAAAAGTCAATCTGATTAAAATTAGCTCTACTGGGTCTAGCCAGTAGATCTAACAGCATTGCGTGGACTCCCATGTCCAGGTGACATTTCATCTATAAATAACAATTTAAATATTGACCATTTACACTTCGCCTTTTATAGCGTTATTCGGGAGCATACAAATTCAAAAAATATCGGGCGAGACTATTTACGCAATAGGCGAACTTGTTGGTCTATTTCAACATTGAAAAAACAGGGGGGAAAGTGCAGTAATAAACTTTGGATTGTATACTAGTATAAACAGATTTTATGGCTATACCATCACAGGGTTTTTTGGGGTTTTTTTTTTTTTGTCTTGAAACGAATTTTATATAAAATTTTATATTGACTTTAGTTTCCGGCATACTTCGTAATTCACCCGAATTATTTCGTATACCCTCGACATAATCCCGAATGTTTTCAAATTATTTTCAAAACACTGGCATGATTTTGCAAGTAAGGTTTTGATTGGTCGAATGAAAGGCCAACTGGACAAGAGCTCCAACGGGCTGCTGTTAGATCCACATGTAATAGTGGAGCTAATTTTAATTAGATTGGAAAAAAGTGTGAATATTTGCATACTGGTACAGTTTTTAATTCTCTAACATATAAAAGCAGGACATACGTGATCTGCTCACTATTCCGGCCGCCATCTTGATTTTCAAAACATTTTGCAAAAACAAATTTGCCAATATTTTGGCTCACAATACACATAATTACCTAATTTATGTTGCTAATCCCATGTTTTCACACCTAAGGAATTCAAATAACATGATAACAATAATGTATATTTACCTTGAAAATCAAATGTGGGACTCATCAGATAGTAAACATTGTGAAACCCCAAATTAGTTTCACATTATCCCATTTATAGTTGGTGTGTAGGACAACACATTCCTGCACAAGTACATAGTTCAGTACATGACAGCAATGTTGTTACAATGTTCAAGAAGGTCTTCATGCCTTCTTGCAGCCACATCTAATCTGTTCCATACATGCCTCTGAAGTGTTGTCTAGAAAGAAATCAATTATTGATCATTGGTGTCTTTGGTGTCTTTGGTCTACTCCCAATCACATCGTCTTTGCCTGATCCTTCTGGGTGTTTTCGTTTGTCTTGTCTAAGAGAAGTACGATGAACCTTTGAAGCCGATACATGCTCTTTTCTATGACGCAAGCGGACATTTGGGACATACACGGAAATTGCATGATAAACTGTCTAAGTGTCCTGTGCTGTTTTTCTCCAATACTAATGAACGGCAATGATGCGTCAAACCCACTGACCGAATGGAAAAACATCGAAGTGCCTTTGTCTTTTCTTGTCCTAGGTTGGCTGCAATATCATGAGCTGGTATCATCCTAGCTTCTCTTTATGCCATAAACAATGCATGGTTCACCAAGAGATAAAGTATGGAAATTGCAAGGACCACAACATCAGTGTCAGCCGATTTTATCAGTACTTTCTTTTCTTATGGTCATTCTGTGAACAATGGAAATCATGTAACAGTATAGTCTTTTGTCAACTTCTCCATACTTCATAATCACATAGTGTCAGGTCAGGTCATATGGTATATTCATATTTCATATGAACAAACCACATTGGTATTTTGTGTGCTGTACAAATGATTGCATAGTACCAAAGAAGAGAGTCCCGTGTCAAAGTTCGATGTGCTCCGTCAAATATTTACGGAGTAAAAGCAGCTGTGGGTGTGATTGATAGTAATATGTGACATTGATTATTTGTGCAAATACTATTATCCATTGACGATAAATAAATACACTTTTATTTGTTATACAGTTGTTATGCCGTATATACCAGAGGTTGAAACTAATGCGGGGTACCCCCCAAAATGGAATGGAACTGCAATTTTCAGCAAAAATGACGGTTGCTATTAAAAACATTAATTAAATCAATCTCTTAAATGGTATGTGGACCCCCCCCCCCCCCCCCCCCCCCCCCATTGTCTTGCAGGTAGTTTAGATGTGAGGTGCCACACTTTTTATTGCTGTACTTCCTGGGTGTGTTGATACGCTGCTTATATCAGTTTTATTAGTAAACGTTAACCTTATCGGCAATAGGAATTGATTTGGTCTATTAGAACCATATCTTTCACTTCGGTGGAAAGCGTTGAAATGCATTGTGATTAGTACTGCTCAGTTGTATATACATCGACTTGGAGGAAACTGCCAGGTTTTATAATTGAAATAGTCATATGAAAATAATGGGCAAATAAGGTTTGCAGACCTGTTCTGCGTAGTCACGAAATGTTGCACAACGTTTGGGAAGCAACATATTGACTACAATGTACCGTTTAGCATATACATCCGGCATTTTATTATCAAAGGTTGTAGCTAACTTATCAAAGCAGCCAATGAGATCCGACTTTTGTGCATTGCACATTCCCCCATGTGTAAACGTTACGGCGGTGATCCGTGCGTTTTATATCTGAAAATGTATTCCATGTTTTATATCTGAAAATGTATTCCATGTCTCTATAAAATTAATTGGGTATTGTTTATTAAGAAAACATTTCAAGAGTTGGGGCTTGGTTATATCTGGGACAATCAGGACCATCTGGTTGAAAGTACAATGTATTATTTATCACTAATCAAGCAAATGATATTTGACCAAGCATTGCAGAATCCTTACCATCAGCTAAATGCATCTGTGAAACGCGGCATATTGTAGATAACAGCAGAGATGTCGAAGATGAGTATCACTTGTTTTAATCTGTATATTGTACAGAGATTTAAGACAAAATTATATAAAGAAATACTACTGGAATAGGCCATCTATGCTAAAATTTATACAGTTGCTGATCAGTAATATATATATATATATATATATATATATATATATATATATATATATAGTGTAACTTGGGAAAATATCTATTTAAAGCATTTATAATTCGAACTTCCTTAATCTAAAAATACTGTAATTATCAAATATATAATATGTAGCATTTAAATGTCAGTTTGTATATAATACCGTACCTATATAACTATAATTTACATTCTCCTTATTGATTTGGATGTACATATGTATATCGTAATATATCATATTATTATAACATATATATATTATTTATTATTCTATTTGTATGTACATGTGATAGTGTATGTTTATTATTTTTGTTGTTCGTTTATACCAATAAGCCGCTGTGCTTACGGTCAATAAAAAATTGAATTGAGTATCTTCCTTAAATAAAAGTTCATCATGGATATCTGTCTACATTAATTTTGCACATAAAAAATGGTTTAATTTCACAATCTAGACGTATTACATACATGTATAAGCTTACAAGAATTAGTTCATAGTTAATTTCTATTGTAATGCTGACCAACTGATTTTAATGTAATTTAAACGTTAATTTAATTCACAAAACCGTTGTTAAAACAACACATCTTGATTGTGAGTATATGTATAACACTGGTCGATAACAATTTTATTGAATGCACTGAAAGTATACTTTTGCCAGCCTCGATCAACGTGTTTTTGTATCACCTGTCAACACGTGTCTGTCAACGTTGTAATGATCGACCTTGTATATAGAAGCTTAAATGCATACCTTATTGTAATTTATGAATCCATAAATGAAATGAATGTCTTATTTTATCTGTTAACGTAAAGATCCAAGCACGCTTTGAATTTCCCTCCGAGTGACACAAAACAAAATGGCTGCACACAGACTTTGAAGATTGCACTTATAGCGTGGCCTATTTTAGCTATAGTCAGTTTCAAAATTATCATCGATTGTCCTACATATCTAACGAACACTATTTGTGCTCATTTACACAATTAATAACAGACAACTTTTGTTGAATAATGATCAACATTTTTGACGTTGGCTTTTTTATATTGTCATTTTGTGTTGTCCAAGCTAAGGAGCATGGAACACCATTTATATTTATATCATTTGCACAATCTAAATGTTTCTGAAACAGACTATAACAGGAAGTGTTTGTTGTTTAGAACTTACAAAAAGTCGGATCCATTATTTGTTGCTGTTTTATGTAAACATTAGCGACAGAAGTGGTTGTTTTAATGTTTGCTGCGCAGACTTATGTGCCGTGAGGCAGGCCAGTAAATTATGGGGGGTCCCACTAAAAAATGCACTCATTACTTGAGTTTAAAAAAACATTAAAATTAAAATAACTTTAGTTGTAACACGTTTATTGTTCCGTTATACTTGGGCGGTGAAACAAATATTTTTAAAGAAACATTTTAACTTTAAAATATAACACAAATGCTTAGGTGCGCAGATTTAAGGTCGACGACAGTCACTTTTCGCACCCTTGTTTTGGCTTCGTACACAGTAAATAAAACATATCCAACGGTAATGTTTTGATATGATATATTTGCCAAAAGGTACTTTTCATTTCTTTCATCTTTTGAAACTTAAAATTCATATTTTGTCCAGAATTATGAAAAATAACAAAATACCAACCTGTAAACAACGTTGTCCGCTTGTTACAGAAATTTGACAGGGGTCAAGGTTAGTAGACCAGTTTTTATTTTAATGTGGCGAAGCATTGTAATAATATAGTTTTGAATTTGAATGACGTCAGTATTCCAATGACGTCACTTTGAATCGCCTTACAATAACCATACACTGGGTACGAAGTTTCCGTTTTAAGAATGCTGGAAAAATTCCAATGCAAACTTGCTATTGAATTTTGTTTTTTGTTTTTTATTTTTTGAACATTACTAATGCATCTGAATGTGTTTGAAGAAAATCTTGTGATTAAAAAATTGTACCTTTTACGAAATATGGATTTCAAGTGAAAGTACGGGATAAAGATAAAAGATAAAAGATAAAAACTTTATTGCATATAAACATTCCACATACGGAACTGGATGCAAAACATATGCATAAACAAGAAACAAACAAAAGGACTAAATAAGGACTAATTATGGGCAATACATGTATAATCGTTATATTTATTGTGTACGAACCCAAAACAAGGGTGCGAAAAGTGACTGTCGTCGACCTCATTGTCCGAACCAAATTGTTAACAACTACAAAAAATTACTCTCCTACCTTTAATTGCCGTTAGATTTCCTCCAAAGTTTGTCCAGACACAAATCGCAAAAAACCCCCACTACAAACATACATATTCCACACACGAGACTGCAACGATGTCGCCGATATCGTCTTTGCTGAGATTGCATAGGAAAAAATACAGGCAGTTTTCTGCCGTCTGCCATGTTGCTTGTTTATGGAATACTCTTCAAGAGGGGTAAAAGCCTCCAAAGAATGTGATACAGTATGAAATCAATTATCTCTAGTGGTATCATTAAAAAATTAATAATAATAATAAAAAATAATAATAAATAATATGACGTCATCACGTTTGCTTTTACATCATAACATGTCGATATAGGTGACATAGTTATCATCTATGATCTGGTATATGGAATCTGTGTCATTGTAATGGGTTTTTTTCAAGATTTCTGTCTGGACAAACTTTGGAGGAAATCTAATATATAACGGCAATTAAAGGTGGGAGAGTAATTTTCCGTAGTTGTTAACAATTTGGTTCGGACAGTGTACCAGAGAAATTGTGTTACCTTTTCCAGTGGTGGTCGGGCATAATTTCTACAGTGGCGGGTCGATCTTCCAAACACGTGGAATCAGCAGACCACTGTACAAGAGATATCACATGGTATGTTCCCATCCTTGACCCGATGCCGATCACTCTGATGACTGGAACGTTGTCGTCGTCGACGTCGTAATACGCAGAATAAACAAAAATGTCCGCCGCCGTGTCTGACCGGACCCAGACTTGAGATGTGAGACTCAAGTTAGCACCTGTCGGGTTTCTTCTCCATTTTGCGCATTCATCAACAGACACCGGCGACGGGCTGGCTCTCGGATACTGAGCCGCCTTTCCAGACTCCAAAGTACAGAGTTTTGGATTTGTCATGAACTTGCGTAAAATCACCGAACATCTACCATTTTCAAATAAAGTAATCTTTATATCGGGAAAATAGACGAGAACAATAATTATAAATCCCAATACGCATGCTCCTGTAGCGTATTTCTTGAACTTCATACCCATTAGCCAGTCTTTAATATTAAAAGTAATTTCAGTTTTAAAAAACAGAAGTAAATAACTGCAACAGGTGTGTTAAACGGTTGCAGCAACAAGGAAGTGTCGACAGTCTGGCTATGTGCACAGCCTATTTAATGCATGTTATCCTGCAACCACTGTTTCTATAGGGCCAGTGCGCGTGACGTCACCACTTTTGCGATCCGCCATTTTGGAGGACAAGCTTTGAGCACAAGCTTTGTGCATTGTTGTATAGGTTGCACTATACCAATTAATTTCCGGCTGGGTCGAAGTTCGAGGTGTACCGAACTTTTGATAGAGAAGTTAACACCACAAGTCCTGTGATTGGTTATAAATGTGAGTGTGTTGGTTGTAAAAAAAATTAGTTTCATCTGGGCTAAAAATGTATGCAATTTTATTTGATGTAGTACCACCGTGTCAAGTAGCCTTGTGCTTGGAACATGTATGGGGTACCTGTAAAAAAAAGTACTAAAATTTTGTGCGAAACTAGGGGTGTTGCAGAAACATCTGGTTATACCGAAAATGAGCCATGAAAGGTACCATTTTCTGCAGTTAATACTTTGAGGTAGGGGTTGTAGTACTGATATTTATGGGTCACAGTTTTGGTTGATATATTGCATATAGTGTTTTTAAACACAAACGTTAACATGGTCCGCCTATGGGATTTGAATTGGTATAGTCCAACCTATAGCACATATTCAGTGCATAATAAAAAAGATTATGATTTCTGTGACTTTAATTTAAATTAAACTACACTATTTGATTAAATTAGGCCGTCACTCGGCCATGCAAGTTCCACAATGACTCTTGCCCTTGACAATACATTACTTGTACATAGCTCTTGAATGGGAGTTTGAAC